>NC_134705.1:165736253-166036253 GCF_043290135.1 Rhipicephalus microplus | reverse complement strand
GAACGTGGCAGGCCGGGCCTACGGTGCCGGTCACCGTGACTCGGCAACTTTATGCCTCGTCCTGATGCCTCCGACAATTTGCGGACATAGTTCGCAAGAATGACTGTTTTTACTCTTGTGATCTTTATATTTGACGTTCTTCTTTCTTCTTTTCTCTGCTAAGGTTGTGTTTTTTCGTTTAATATAATGTTTTATCACGCTCTCTGATAGTCACACCACTCAGCGCTTATCCCTGGTTTTGTGCCGCCTCGTATTTTTTGTTTTGTTTTTCTATCACGCGTTGCGCGCCAGCTGCGGGCTTGCGTATGCGCGTGAAGGTTGAGAGTAACAGTGAGGCGACCTAGTCGGTGTGTGTTCATTCTAAAAGACAGGTCGTGCAAACACGGACACAAGAAGAAAGTCTTGTATGGTGTCTTGATCTCTTCCTTGTGTTTGTGCTTGCATGTCCCTCAATGATGGCAATATTTGGGGTTTTACGTCCCAAAACTACGATATGATTACGAGATACACCGTGTATAATTAAGGGCTCCGGAAATTTCGACCACCTGGTGTTCTTTAATGTGCGCTGTCGTCGCACAGCACGCGCTGGCTTCGACCGTTTCGCCTCCACCGAAATGAAACAGCTACGGCCGGGAAGCTAAGCCCGCGACCTTTGTGCTTCTACGCTCTGTTCTTCAGAACGTGTCAAGCTACCGAGTGTAAAGTCACTTGGTACAGAGTATAGCGAAAGCATGCATCCATGCAGGTCGTGTCTATAGTGCATTTAGCGAAATTTTTTTGCTCACCTTTCGTTTCGTTGTAGCAATGGTGGCTACGAGAACAGGGATTCATGAAGCATGTTCATGAAGCTGTGCACAAGCTTTCTTCTAAGCCCATTAGTCGAACTAGTTCACCAGGTACGATGACGCACTGTTAATCTCGAAGTACACGTTAGATTCCCGGCCTGAGCCTCCACACTGCGAAGGGGGCCGACACGCAAACAACACTCGTGCACATAGCCTCAGGTGCACTTGGAAAGACTCCACATGGTCAGCATTAATTCAATGTCTGCCACTTTGGGGAACCTCACAAACAAGTCTTGGTTTTGGTCTTTGGCACTTATCCGTGCCTTCTGGTGTGCGACGTGACCTGTGAGAGTGCCTGTCGAGAGGTCAACGCTCAGACGATGTCGTTATTATTACCAATACGTGATGGGCTGTAACGCCCGGAAAGGACGATATGTTTTTGAGACAGCCCCGTATAGTGGAGGGCTCCAGAAATTTACACCACCCCGGGATCTTTAACAGTGCATCAAAATTTTAGTACACGGGCTTCGAGTGCTTTTGTCGCCATCGAAAAATGCGGCCTCGGCGCTCGAGATTCGATCCCGCAAACCGCCACGGTGCGACCATGCACCACGGCGGGTCGCATGATTTAAAAATGTTTTCTGGGGTGTACTTTGCGCAATCTAACATACAATGGGGGCCTGAAACACGTGATTCGTGGGGCATTTGTGTGAGGTCCGTGGCTTCACGCGGAATAAAGTTCTTTGACTTCGCTAAATAGTATAGTAGCATTATTTATGTAGTCTATTGCAGTTAACGTTTTCTTTCGGGAAAGTACAGAGACTAAACTGGTATTAAAGCATCTTTTTCTTTTTTTGTGTGTGTGTGATGCACGCCATGCGGTCACCGAGTTGGAATATCACCGCAGAACGAAAGCTGTATTAGAATCAGCGTCCAGATTTCAGACGTTGTGGATATTGGTATCAATATGTTTTTCGAAACCTGGCGCCTATATCGCCTTCAGGAATGACCCAGATATGAAAAAAGCGCTCTGTGCCGGAGTTTGTGGGGTTAAATTTCTTGAAAGAGAAAGCGAACTTTTATAAAGTAGAGATGTTTCCAGCCAGATGTTGGCGGTCCCTGATGGTGTCTGCGGCATGCTAGCTGATATCAGTTCGAGACACCTGAACTAAAGCTTCAGTTGATTGATTGATTGATTGATTGATTGATTGATTGCCCCTTTTTATCCTGGCGCAAACCATCAAGGGGTAACGGCAATAAAACGAGTGTTGCCTTGCTATATAAAATAATTTTTTCATTATGTCAAAACGTTAAGCAATAGATATTTGAAACCGCTTGTTAGATTAATTCACAAGAAAAAAAATACGAACGTTTTTAATGAATATGCTTCATTTTGATAACCTCAGAATTCAATTCGTTTCAATAAATAAAAGAAAAAGTATGACTAATGTTTTTGAAAACTCTGCAAGATTTTAATAAGCTTAGCATTCGGTTCATCTCTTCTTACGTAGCAAATCGCACACGGCCTCGCGAACGCAGTTGTGGCTAAAACCCGGCATGGTAGCCCCAATGGAAAGAACCATCGGAAGGGATAAATTTAATCTAATCCTTCGAAGGGGGTCATCTAAAAGTCTTTTCCTCCGATTGGTAAACAATATGCTCGTTACTTGCCAGATATTGGGCTCACTTTTGTTTGCTTTTCACGTGCTGTTAAAAGTTGCTCGCAGCAATGCATCCGAACGTTGCCCGACAACCAACCGGGCTGTTCACCTTGAAGCCACAGAGAGGGAGGCGCGCGCAGAGGTCGTTTAATTTCATGCGCGAACACAGGTTGGCACGCTCTTCTGCCATCGCCGGCCAGCCGCATTGAACCACCCGAGGTGGAGGGTTATGGCCGGCACTTCTCGAATTAGGCGCCGAGGAAAACTACCGCCACGCTGTTTGTATCGTTTTAGTGCCACAGTCAAGTCATTTTTTTGTATGCACGTATTATAGCGATAAAAAGCTCGTTTCGCAGAGGTTCTGGCATCACTGTCGGCAGGCGCAACCCAGAGGGGACAAGTATTTAAAAGAACAAGAACTGGTGTGTGTCGCTTATCGCGATTATATCACCAAGTCCCGCTCACATAAAGAATTACCGTAATAAATTTGAATCGCGTTTATAATCAGCAAACATACGCCTGGTGATTCACTACTTGAAATTTTCCTATTTTCATGGCGTTACGAGATGCGTAAACACAAAACCTGCAAGTGGTTTTTTTTTTTTAAACGTGATTCACCATAGCATCTTTATATAACTTAAGTGGTCATTAGCAAGGTATTTTGGAAGAGGTCGCTTATGCGGTCTGTACAGTGAAAGAAACCAGCACCCTCCTGGCTCTTGCGATCAAGGGCGCTGATGACTAATTCGTGCTAATTTCGCATTTGCACACTAAAGTGTTGCGACCTCTCATCACTCGTTTTCATAAAATGCGTTGCACCCCACTAGCGATTTTACTAGTTATATGTTTTTACGTACTTTTAGTGAGAAAACTTTAGGCCCTTACACAGCCATAAAATGTAATCATTAACCTCATTCCATATCGTTACCATTTCGTGATAGCTGTAACCTTAAGAGACGGGAAGAGAGCAGAGCGGGTGGGGGACAAAAGATGGGTATAACGAATGTCGCAGTTGAAACCAAAAAGAAACCAACACGTGGGCCGGGCACGTAGTGCGTAAGCAGGTTAACTGCCGCTGGTCATTGAGGGTAACTGATTGGATTCCAAGAGAAGGCAAAAGCTTGGGAGGTAGGCAGAAGATGAGGTGGGCAGATAAGATTATGAAGTTTACTGGTAAAACGTGGCAGCAGAAAGCATAGGACGTGGTCGACCGGTGGAATATGGGAGACGCCTTTGCCTTGAAAGTGGGTGAAGTTAGGATGGAAATGATCATGATATCGTGTCCTGATGCTCCTTGACGGTTACTGGTCCTCGCGAAATAAGGCCTTATACATCATCATTTCATCATCATCAGCGGCAACATCTTGCGTTCGTGGTGTGGCTTCTACTACCTGAGTAAGTGCGATACTTCGATCACTAACCAAAAAGAGTATATGCACTCGTACTTTTGCCAGCTTCCTCTCCGCTGGAGAAAGAACTTTCTCGGAAGTGAACCTCTTTTCAGCTAGGCACTAAGGAAAATGCCGCGCTATAATAACCACTGTCTCACGGAAGCCTAAAGGTACGTACAAGTCACGACAGACGTGTCAGCGCCACCGTGACAATCCACTCTATACCGCACCGCCACCAACTCAACACACCGGTTCTTTCTTTTTTTGTCTTATTTCTTTTCTCTTTGACACGGATGCGCGGTGTATTCTCGACGTCGACTTTCGGAGCCCATCCGCGGAAAAAGGGGGACAGCCGCAACCTTGGGACGTCCGGCCCGAACGCTTGTCCATTCGAAACGTCGTCCATCTGTTTGCGCATTTTTCTCTCCCGGCGTGCCGCCGCTATTCTTGAGCATCGCTGCGTCAGACACGAATGCGTATATGCGGATTCACGCTGTAATCGCGCAGCCACGTACACCTTGGTCGGTGCACGTGCGTGTACCGCAGTTCGTCGTACATAAGCCGCTTGTAGCCGCACGCGCGTTTCCTTAACCTACGATTACATTGCCGAAAAGTGTAAAGACTGATATGCTGGTTGGGCTGTGTTGGCGTTGTTGCAGTTGTGTCTGTTGTTGTAGGAAGTGGTCGCTATAAATGCATGCTGCTTGTTGAGAAACCGTTAATAAAAAAAGGGTCATGAAGTGTTATGGCTGAACCCGTACAAATATCGGCGAATGAAGATACACACGTCTAACGAATAACTATAACTCTTGTTGCGGCCGTCTCATCGGCCGCAACGTCAGTTAATAACTTATCAGTAGCTTTTCTTTCATAGACGTTTGTATCGACACAAGTATATATATATATATATATATATATATATATATATATATATATATATATATATATATATATATATATATATATATATATATATATATATATTTGTATAGGAAAGAAGACATCACCGGGTAAATTTATCGACAGCAACACATTAGCAGTATTGCTCAGGCTCATTTTAGAGCTAAATAACTTTCAATTTGAAGGGCAACACTATGTCCAAGTTAGCGGCACGTCAATGGGTACGCGTATTGGACCCAACTACGCCAATATATTCATGGGCCAGCTTGAAAGTGAATTTTTGCAAAGCCGCGCGCTGAAACTTTTTTATTATAAACGTTACATTGATGACATTTTCTTTATTTGGCCGCATGGTGAACAGGAGTTGCTTTCTTCATATCTGACTTTAATGATGCCCATCCATCAATATCATTTTCTCATACCTATTCCACATCAACGCTTAGTTTTCTTAATGTAAGCATTTCGATTGTAAATGATAAGCTATCCACTGCTCTATACAGGAAGCCTACAGACCAGCAACAGTATTTGCACTTTGACAGTAGCCACGTGAAACATTGCAGTCAGGCCTTACGTTTTAAAAGAATCTGCTCAGAGCAATCAGAGTTTCAAAAAAATTGCAGAACACTTAAGGATGTTCTAGTCAAACAAAAATATCCGCCGCAATTAATTGATGACGCAATAAAACGTGCCGACATGCATAATCGTAGAACGCCGTTGTGCGCTGCTAAAAACTCGACTCCCTCACCGCAGACAAACTTAGTCCTTACCCATTCTGCGTCAGTTCCGCGTGTTACGAATGTGCTGAGAAAGCACCACAATATTCTAATGCAAAGTGAACGCTTAAGAACCATTTTCACCGAACCACCTAAAGCAGTGTATCGCAAAGCTAAAACTATTCGAGACATACTCTAATCGTCATCATCGTCGAAAGCAGACAGTCCTGACACGATCGGGTGCTATCCTTGCCAAAAACCGCGATGCAAATTATGCCCTTACATGCGCACATGCCAACAGGTCACCAGTACTGGTTCCAACTTTTCCTTAAAAATCAAAGGCAATCTTGACTGCTATTCTAAAAACGTGATGTGCATGATAGAATGTGCGCTATGTGAAATACAGTATGGTCAAACTGAAGGGCCTTTTAGACTGCGTTTTAGCAACCATAAATCTCATGCTAACACCTTGCCCCACTTGCCCATTTCAAGACACATGCACCTCCCTGGCCACTCTTTTGAAAACCTACAGGTCACATTACTAGAATCTGGTTTCCGCACAAATTATGATAGAGAAGCCCGTGAATCATTCCTCATCTATAAGTTCAACGCCGTCGCATCTGGTCTGAATGAAAACGCAGGAAAACTTAGTTGCCTATCTGCGTAACCTGTATCACCCTGTCCATCTTTTTTCAACCTTACTCAGCAAGTCGCACTACATTGTCTGTATCCGTTGATTACGTAGCAGCTTTGTAACGTCTTTGTCATTTTTATTAGTATTTTATAGTTTTTTTCTGTTTTTCCCTTGCTTTTACCGGTCGGACTACTATTCATGTTATGTGCTTTATTTTTTATGCGTTTTATTTTTTATTTTTATTTGTAAACAACGTGCTCACGCATGGAAGCAATATTTTTTTACTCGTAGATTAGGTGCCCTTCATATTGTGTGACTTGCATATATATATATATGCCCATATATCGCCTTTCATGCCGGTTTTCGTATTCGTATCTTACTGATATGCACATGTATATAAACAGCACTCGTGCCATAAACTGTATTCTGATGAAGGCCGGACCCACGGCCGAAACGTCAATAAAATAACTTCGTACGTGCGTCTTCTTTCCTATACAAATAATCTTTCCCGGACCCAGCATCACTTTTGCTTTTGGTATATATATATATATATATATATATATATATATATATATATATATATATATATATATATATATATATATATATATATATATATATATATATATATATATATGCACTCCGTAAGGAGGGGGGAGAGTTTGGAGAGCTTAGCCTCTCCGACAACATAACCGACAAGCCATCACGGCAAGGTGGTGTTAGTTCATTTTGGACACTACAGAATTTTCAAAAGCACTAGCCTTCGATAGGTCTGAGTAATTTCTCAATTTACGACTCTCTAGTGTTCTACTTAGCGTCCCTGCGCCATTAAACATTTCTTTTGAAGCGCGCCATTGTGGTACACTCATCAAGGTTTTTCGAACGTTCTCGCTCTATTTCTCTGCCTCCTGTACTCGCCAAATCGTGGTAGACGCCTCTCTCATCTTCGCTGGATTCGAATATGCCCCCAGCCTGCTGTGCGGGAATAGTGGTTTCTTGACGAACCTTGACCGGATACCTTGGCTTACGGCAAGGGTCCAGGAAAGCAAGTATAGCGTTCGGGGAGAAATGACCTTCGTTCGTGTTTTCTTGTATTTACATAACTGTTCATTTGTCTCCGTGCATCGGCTCGATAAAAATGTGCAGCAACCACCCGAGCAGTCACCTATCTATCTATCTATCTATCTATCTATCTATCTATCTATCTATCTATCTATCTATCTATCTATCTATCTATCTATCTATCTATCTATCTACATGTGTGTATGTATGTATGTATGTATGTATGTATGTATGTATGTATGTATGTATGTATGTATGTATGTATGTATGTATGTATGTATGTATGTGTGTATGTGTGTGTATGTATGTATGTATGTATGTATGTATGTATGTATGTATGTATGTATGTATGTATGTATGTATGTATGTATGTATGTATGTATGTATGTATGTATGTATGTATGTATGTATGTATGTATGTATGTATCGTTGGGCGTGTGCGCACGTGCTGGCGCTTGGCTGCAGACCCAAAAGTGGCGAGCTCGATCCTGGTGGCGGCGGTCTCCTTTTGATGGAAGCGAAATTGTTGAGGCCCATGTATACTGTGCAAGGTCAGTGCACGTTAAAGAGCACTAGCTAATCAAAATATCCAGAGCCGTAAACTGCGACATGCCTCATAACCATATCGTGGTAGTAGTAGTATAGTAGTAGTAGTAGAAGTAGTAGTAGTAGTAGCAGTAGTAGTAGTAGGAGGAGGAGGAGGAGCAGAAGTGTTCTGGTAGATATTGATGAAGATGATGACGATTGTTATGTCACACACGCGCGCATGCAGACGATGATACTGTTGTGTGATGAACGAATATATCTATGAAAATGGAAACTGTTTTCTCATGAACGGGTGGAGCTTTCGTGCTAAATGGTCTGCAGAACAACAGTGCATGCAGGGCGCATTGTAACCACACACGCAGGTACTGATAAGAAAAAAGGCCATAAGACTTCGGTGCAGCCGTAACAACTCTCCTATCTCACTTAATGCTCTCATACAAGAGCGGCAGGGTTCGCAAATGACTGTTCAGCTAGGTCCACTTTTTCAATGTTCAATCTATCGTCCCTTGTTCGAAGAACCAAAAAACTATTATAATCTTAAACAGGTATGTGCCATAAAACTGGGCTAATTCCCACAAGCCATCACTGGTCCGCTAAAAATGAATGCAACAGTTAGCCCAACAACAAATGGTGGCGACACAACGGCGGTGAGCCGAAAACCCCGAGTACGTACAAGGAAGGGGTACCAGGGAATATGAAAGGCAACGGAAACGAGGATTTATTTATTTATTTATTTATTTATTTATTTATTTATTTATATGTGGGGTTTAACGTCCCAAAACCACCATATGAGTATGAGAGACGCCGTAGTGGAGGGCTCGGGAAATTTCGACGACCTGGGGTTCTTTAACGTGCACCCAAATCTGAGCACACGGGCCTACAACATTACCGCCTCCATCGGAAATGCAGCCGCCGCAGCCGGGATTTGAACCCGCGACCTGCGGGTCAGCAACCGAGTACCTTAGCCACTAGAGCACCGCGGCGGGGCGGCAACAAGGAGAAGGCCCCGAAGCGATGGGAGGCACACGTCGACGACGGTGTGGCCATAGGTCTATGAGAGGTGTGAACGCTTGACTTCAGCACCAGTTCCTGTCTCTGAAGTTTAGACCATACGTATCGCGCCTGCGACTGCGTGTGGTTTTACTCGAACCTCTGTGTGACGAAAATCAACGTTGGGGTAACCTAGCATCTTCTCGCTAAAGCATTGGGACTATCTAGAAGTGACGTGGAAACAACCTGCATCACTTAGGCAATGCCTACAAACAATTTTGAAGCAACCAATAATATTAGTCTTCAGAAGACGTTTCATTCTTGCTCTATACAATTCAGAATCTGTTTTCATATTTCAGTGAATCCGTATGTAGGTCTGTACCCATATGTTTCTCGAAAGCTCACAAGGAATCCTGTCCGGAAATGACCCGTACCTGAGATAAGGGAAAAGTCACCTTTCAAAAATGCAATGTTCAATGAATCAGTCAAACACATCTTTGCTTGGCATAGTACGGTTACAACTGACAGTTTCGACCCCCCCCCCCCCTTCCCCTTTACCGCTTCAACCTTCTTCTGATATTTCGGGTTATCGAGAGAGTCACTACAGCTCACTAGATAAGGTGACGCGAATCACTTAGCTCCAGAAAAAAACACAGCGCTCAAGAAATACACACACGGGACAAGCGGTACTTACGACTGTTTCTTCCACCGCGCTTCTCCAGTCAGTGTCTTTCTCAGTGTCTGCTCTATTAATGAAAACTAACAGACTGTTAGGTCTCAATAATCTCATTAGTGTTGCGCCTAACAAAAAAAGTGCGAGTCCTTAAATTTACATTTCCTTGTGTGCTGCGTTTTTTTTTTTTTGCGCTATGTCATTCTCGTCAATACGCACCAACTATAGGCCCTCAAAAAGCCCTTTTAGGCTGAAATCAGCTTGAAACTCGCGTGATTGGCGGTCGCTGTTCGCTGTATGTTAGAGCTTTCTCAATGCTGCGCGGTATAAACGGGATGCCACGGCAGACACAGCGGCGTTATGCACATTGGCAAAAGGAGGAGAACGTTAATTCGTGACAGTGTGCTTGAAGGCCTACTCGAAGAAAAGAAGGTCTATTCAAACGAAGAAAAAAAGAAAGAACGAACGAAAGAAAGAAAGAAAGAGAGAAAGAAAGAAAGAAGGAAAGAAAGAAACAACCAGAGAGAGAAAGAGAGAGTTGCATATTGAAGACGGGCCTTCATGAAGAGAGGAGACAGTCCACATCATAGCTCGTGCGCGTACTGGCGGAATTTTCTCTCCAGCCAGCCCGTGCGCGGACTTTTTCTTCACGGGACCTTCACCGTGCACGACGGACGGAACTTACACAACGCCCGCCGAAGGAGATGGAGTGCGCGCCGTCCTCGAAGAAAATAACGCTCGTTCTGGTCTCGTGTGCTTTGGCTTTCTCATCGTCGTACGCTGACGCGGTCACCGCTAACGGTGAGTTGGGACGCCTTCTAGAGAGCGACTTGAGCGACTTGTATCTGGTGCTGTGCGTTCAACGGGGAAGCAAATTTATGAGGTTTCTGGAATCGCATGAAACGATTTTTTTCCCGACCTGATATTGGCGAATAATGATTCGTCATGTCGGTAAAAACGAGACGGATGTTCGGGGGAAGGTGGAGGCACGCAGGGATTTGTTTGCGTATGCGAAAAGAAAAAGAAAACAATACCATTCGCTTGCACGGAAAGCCTAGAAGTTATGAGTTTAATAAGAAGAAATCTCCGTTTTTCTTTATTTTTTCCTTTATTTTTTCTTGATCTTTATTTTTGTCAAACTCTTGTGGCTTCTGTAAATGGCATCGTAGTTCAGACGTTGCATTCCTTAAAAAAAAAAAAACTAAAGGTGAGATTATCTCTCAAAGACGAGATGCATTTTTATTGCAATATAGACATTCCCTTAAAGCATAATATTTTGCGCACATATTGTAGCAATGTTGCCAGATGCTACAATGCAAACAAGCAGATTCTCATCACAATGGAAACATAAAAAAGTGGAAACGACAAATTTTCCTGTTGCCGTAGATATTTTTAGTTATGACTAAAAATTTCACTCAAATATGAAAGAGAGTTTAAAAATCACCTATTTCTTTTCTAGAGTGAAAATATACGTAATTATGAACGAAAGTACACAGTTACCCTTTTATGCCCCTGACACACGGGCAACCTGAAGTCCTTTTGACAAGGGGACATCTTTCAGAAAGGCGTTCGGGCGCAGTGACACACGACAAAGGAGTAACTCCTTTCCGGCAAAGATCCTTTTCGCAAAAGCAGATCCCGCATCTACTTTTCTGGCAGGAAGGGAGTACTCTCGCATACAGTGTGCATAATTTATCAACAGAAGAAAACGTGTCGCAACACTGCGGTGTCCTGTCAGTATTTTTTGTGCTGAGAAAATGTTTTCATTTTCAGCAGCAGTGCGATTTGTTGAAAAGTGAAGGCCTATAGTCTGTCCATACTCTCAAACTCCTGCATTACGTCACTAGCGCGATCATGTTAGGGTTGGCAGCGGCAGTTGCAGTGTCGGCGACGTAGTATCTTGTAACAATGGAGTCGGCTCAAAAGGAAGGTGGCTGGGCTCACTCGAAAACACTGCTTAAAGAGGCCGTCGCCTAATAACGGCAATGTGTCTTCGAACCAGCGTTCGTTGTGCACATAGGCCCACCTTTCGCGGTTGATGGCTCGGGGGGACAGTGCGGAAGCAGTCAAAATGAAGCTGTTCATGACGAGTCTTTGTTTGAGGCTCATCACTCTTGCCTTCGCAGCGTTTAGCTCATCTTCGATGGAGCCGAGGGCGACAAGAGTCAGGCCCACCTCAACTGTTGCTTTATCTCTGTCTCTGCGCTGAGACATCGCAGGACCACGATGAAACGCGGCACGCCGTCACTGACCCAGCTGAACGCAGCCATGTAAAAAGCACGACAAAAACAAAAACAGCAAAACATCGACTGTTCATAGTTGCCAGACGAACTTAAGTTGCTGCTAAAAACGCAAAAAAGCGAGAGAAAATTACAGGTATGCGCATTATAAGCCACCAGACAATAAAAAAAATGGTTTTATGCTCCGGCGTCGCTGAATGTGATGTACATGCACAGATTTTTTTTTAATATTTCCAATCTTGCTGCTTTCACAAACAGCGCCATTTTTTCTGCAGCGTTCTTCTGAGGCACCGCCTAAAGCAGTAGTCCGGTGCCGTGTGTCATCAGCGCCACTCCTCTCTGCAAATGGTCCCCTTAGGCGACAAAAGGGGTTTACTTCAGAGTACTTTACTTTTGCCCGTGTGTCACGGGTATTACATTGCTTCCAGGGTAGCCTCGATTCGGACGAATGTACAGACGCGTCCAATGCTAAAGGGAACACCTGAGTGCGCAGCATGCTGAGATTTCGCAATCTTACGAAAGCATAGAAGCTTAGATATGCAAAGTACTATACTGGTGGTTGGTATTTGTGACTCCTCTTGAAAGACTAGAGATGCGCGTGGTGATTGAGATTGTTTTCATTACCACTTGCTGTTAGAGGGCCAGCAATAGTGATGGCGCACATTCGAGTGTTCCCCCTTTATCAGTCAGTGTATGCATGGTACTGTAGGTTTTCCAGTACATGAAATACGCTAGTTGTTGATTCTCCCAGCTTATGTCTGACTTAGACACGTCATGTCGTTGTCATGAAATTGCGTGTTGATGCCAGGGTTCATGGGGTGAGAGTGAGGCCCAGTGGAGTGTAAAGGAGCGCGTCGATGTCGAAATTTAGGACCATACGCTTTCAGAATGACGAACATTTCTCGTTATTCCGATGAAGAAGCCGCTCTACGAAAACGCGGTGAGAGCTGACGCGGGAGCGGGCATGTCGCCCAGCCAGTCGCAATGTTTGCGCAAGAGAGGCCGAAGCTGAGCGCCAATGTAGGCAAGTCTCGATAAACATAGACGCACGATATAGCCTGTTGTAAGAGGGGCACCATGCTCGCTGTTCCGACAGTGTGCAAGAAATGGACCTGCTTAAATCTTTTCATTGTGGACAGTCGTTTTGAACGTAAGAAAAAAAAAGAAAAAAATACTTCTGATATTGCACAAAACTTCAGGAACGGTGAAATACCTCAAAAATTTCCAAAAGCATGACCGGACTAGGAAGGTGCACCCCTGCATCTTACAGCCTTTGCAATAGAGTTCAACGCTATGGTAGCGTATTTCCGTCGTTAGAGCCACTGCTCAACGCGACGCGCTACAACCCTGCTGTAGGTATATAGGGAGCCTACAAAGGGGCCGGTAATGTAGGTTCTCTAGCGGTAGATAAAGGCGTAGTTGCTTACTGCTCAGAGTTTGCTGATTTTTTTTTTTGGCCGTGGACTATTGTTTTCTCCGTCTACTTTAGCGTAGACCACAGTCGCAGACGTAACGGCTAGCAACGGCTAAGCAATGGCAGCAGGGTAGCAGTTGCAACACGGTCTTGTGGCGGGATGTGGACAGAGACGCGTGGCGAAGGCTGTAAGGCAAAACGCTTGCGCGCCTTTCCAGTCCGGCCGTGCCGAATCATTACGATTACAGTGCACTTTTGGCTTCTGCAATTGTTCCTGGTGCATCTACTACGCAAATGCATAAACTCTCAGGAGATTCGTTTGCGATCACTACATGGAGCGATTTATCTTCCACTCTGGTAAATACACGCTCGATTTTCGGGTGAAAGGCGAATAGGCGAACACTCTAAATTGCCGGGTACGATTGAAAGACCGATATGTGGACGAGACATATAAATCTTGCACTATGTGAAGAAGAAAAGGAAAAAAATAGCAGGAAAAGAACGGCAGGGAGGTTAACCAGTCTATAGGCAGCTGACTTGCTACCCTGCGCATGGGAGAGGGATGGGGGAGATGGAAGATAGAGTGGAGAGAGGGAAGAGCGATAAACACAGCACATTAAGCAACACATGCGCGCACAGTATGAAGAAGATTTCTTATACTGAGGTGGAGCATTACAAGTCCGGGGCATTTTCTCCTCATTTGCGTATACGCACGCAAGCCTGCACAAACGGACACGCAGTCTTCGCGACCCCGCCTTTGGAGAACATTGCCTAGTGCATGAGCGGCACTATTTGTTGTGTCGCGGAGAAGATCGGCTGTTGCGCTTCGGTCGTCCGGACGGGACCTCTCCAAACTTCTCAAGTTCCAAAATGGTGCCCTATGTCTGCTGCACTTTTTGTGTCTGCTGTAAAAACTCCGAAAATTTGCGCGTTTTTATTTCCTGACATCAAGTAGAGCTGTGACCTTTTCTATAAAGTACTACAAGGTACTTTCATTTCTCACACTGATTCTTATGAAAGAGATACTAATCGTGTGTTTTTTTTCTTGCTCATGGCTACCCTTCAGTCACCGGCGTGCATGCCAAGACCCTGTGCAAGGAAGTTGCCTTCGGCTGTCCATTAGGTTACGAGTGCAGGACGCCCAATGAAGGCTGCCAGAGCCACTGCGACTGTTGTAAGGTTTACTTCATTTTTCAAAGCTTTTTCTAAGCGTAAAGTATCCAGTATCCTAGAAATATCGGTAGAGGATATTTTTTGGCGCTAGTGATCTGTAAGCTAAAGAGCCGATTGGCGTTGTACAGCGTTTTGTTTAAAAAACTTTGTCCTCACGTTGTCGAAAAGGCGTTCTGTGACTTTGTAAATTGGACATCTTTATCTCGAAGACCAGCGTGTAAATGGCTTCTTGTTTAGAGAACTACAGAAGTAACTCAAAATTCAGACTACGTCAAAGGCAGATGAGGCGCAATAAATCAATTTTCTAGAACGTCTAGTCACAAGAATTCAGGTATTGACTATGGTATAGCTAACAGGCGGTAGTTCTAGCGTTTCTTCCTTTGATAAGTAGATTCTAAGCACCAGAGACGTTCAATTTTGAGGATGACTCAAACCTAACTAACGGAAATCACTTTTTTTCGCTTTTCAGATGACCCTGTAGCCAACGGTAAGTGAGATCATCTGCAACGTTTGCGATGCATCTAAAGAATCTTATGTATTTAATATATACAGTTGTAAAGTACGATTCCTGAAGCCGAGTGAACATGCAAATGTATTTGGACCCAATATTAACTTGAATAGCGGATGTTTCTATTGGTACCGAATAATTTCTGCAGTACCTTCATTAAATCTTTTCGAATTATTAGTCACAGTATCGATGAACAGGCAAAAGGTAATTCTGTGATGCAAGAATTACGTGATCGAGCCGACGACAGTCTATGTGAAGCGAAGCATTTTGGAAACTACAAATAAGCGCTGTAAAAATAAATGCGACACCGAGTACAGTTAGCTCTCACTGTCATGCTATGCAGCCCGCGATCTCATGCAATACTTTTGGCTAACGCCAACTCGCAATGCTCGCCAACCGCAGTGATCACGATGTTAACAGATTACTTGCGGACCACATCGTTAATCACACACGTCTAAATGCGAGCGTAGCATATTCAAGCGAATACCCGCGGTGCGGTGATGACACCTTCACGAGAAGGAAGCCGTTGTTTGATATTTGCCAACAGAAGGATGAGGGAGAAATGTGTGTAACAAAAAGTAGTGTCGCTGCGTTACAGCCTGGTTTGCTTGAATGCAGTGTACGCTCATTTATATATGTAACTTGTCTGTATGTTCAGAAAAAAAAAAAGAAGACAGTCGTGTGTACTATCGGCATCAAATGAAACGGGAACAGCGGAGCGCGTGGCACAAGTCTTATCAATGGCTTAGTGCGCGCCATCCATTAGTCATTGACACAGACAGGCCCGCATATACGGTGTGGCAGCACTGAGCGATCCCCCTATAGATTTCTATAGTGCAATATTTTTGCTTTTTGTTTCAGGTATGGTAATTCTATTCGAAAAGAACAAAACAAAGAAATACAGAGGGTGATGGTTTGTCATCGCGGAGTCCATATTCACGAAAGGCCTGGCAAATTCTATTTATAGTAGACAAAACTATGTTCGCAATGCTGGCGATTTCACGCTGTTTCACTTCGTGCCGGTAAAGCGAAACAATTTGCGCTCTCTCTTTCGAAGAAACGCTCGGCATTTCCAGTTACAGTGAAGCCTTTTCTGGTCGGTCTCTGTAAGAAGGGTGCAAGTGAAGCAGCGCTGGCGAGTGAAATACGACGATCGTTTGAAAATCAACCGCAAACCGATTATATTTCTCTTTTTGTTTTGTCTTGCCAACACATTGATTGCACTGCGACGCTGAAGTAAAAGCAAGGAATTGCGAGTGATGCGGTCAAAAGCGGTTGGCTCGCCCACGATGGACAACATTATCCCCACACGAAAACTATAGGGCAGAAACGGAGATAATGCACTCTATGGGGATCGCGCAGTGCTGCCAAACCAGACGTGCACGCCTGTCAATGGTGATGACTGGACGGCCAACACTATACTCTTTCTAATGCTTGAAACACGCGCTCCACTGTTCGGGTTTCATTTGACGCCAATAATACACGTTATTACACAGAGATACTTTCGAGCTGACGTGGCCAGACAGGAGCTACATTACTTCACGCGAAACCAAAGACCTAGAAGCAATTCTTGGCACCCGTTGTTGTAACAGACCGCATGACAGGACGTTGTCTCAATTGGTTAGAGGTAAAAGGCTAAGCATTAAGGGAGCATTCTCACTACGAAAGGTCTCGCTGCTCAAAAGTTACCACGCTGAAAAGAAGCGCCGTGGCATCCTTAAGAGACTCTGTGACATCGAGTTGGTTTGCAGGAACTTGACATCATTAAATGTAGTATGTTTCAGACTTATCTTGAGATTTGGCAGCATGCATCTTCCGAGTTTCACGTCAGAGTTGATCCAGCCCTGATACAGGCCTGATGTGAGACCGGCAGACTTTCTTCTTCTTCAGCAGCTGGCCTTTGGGCCGTCTTTGCAGCACAGGAATCGTGTTGGAGTCGCTGTATAAGCGCCCAAACTATGTATTTCGAGAAATTCAAATAGAAGGTACCAATCAGATCAATTGATTCTTTTTACTGGAGCCAATCTTCTTAGTTTACGGACAGTGCCTGCACATTTCACGTCGATGACACGTACTACTCATTTCCCTCTCTGTGGCGCGCAGTGTCTCTGCCACAGGGCTGTCCTGTTCACATCAAGCCGTGCGAGGAGGGACACTTCTGCATGCCTGACAAGGCCGGCGAATGCCACACTTGCAACTGTGACAGTGAGTACTATATGTGTTGCGCATAGAGTTACGATACGTTTCTCACGAGAACGAATGACTGATTAGAAGGTGGGTAGGAAGAATAATATCGGAAAAATTTCCAATTCAATTAAAAATTTGAATAATTTTGATAGCTTTTCTCATTATAGAATAACTTACAGCGCAACGGCTTAGATACCGAAAGAAGAGTAGGACACAGCGCCGTCCGTGTCGCACCCGTAGCACTGTCAATTGTTCTACAATGAACACCTTCCAACTTGCCCAACTCGCAATTTCCATATTTTTGTTTTATGTGCGCCACCACCATAAAAAGTTAAACGAATATATATACAGTAAAACTGCGATGGAACTGACGCAGTAAAAGTGGTATACTTCATTACATAGGAACCTCGTTAAATGGGAATTCCCCCTTTAGAGTCAAGTGTAATGAGGAAATACTCCTTCTTTATTTCTTTTTTTTAATTTGTTCCCCCTTGTAGGGCCGGAAAAATGTTCGAATAGTACGGCACATACAAAAACTATAGCTTCACTAATGCGAAAAAAACCAACCTTTTCGAACAGGACATCCGGCACTCGTGCTTCCATGGTGCGCCGTCGAATAAGGCTTCTTCACATAGCCAGAACTTTACGCGTGAACCATAATAAGACGCAGGCACAAAGAACTGTGCTAATATAAACTACGTCTTCGCAAAAATCCGATAACGATAGAACGATATGAACGCTGGGCCCAGCAGAAGCTACAACTGATTGCTCCAATTTTCTTACGTGGCCCGGGGTAGCACTTAAATTTTGTTATATTGAAATCACGGGTAATGCGCTTCGCTATATTGAGGGTCAGAAGGTACGGTGGACTATGAACGTGAAGTAGAGAAAATCAAAATATGAAACGCAAGACGTAACCGCGCAAGCGTTTTCATGCTAAGAGTAAGTGTCAAACTAGAATGGTATACCATTCATTTGGCTGGGGCGGATACGAAAATTCCGTTAACTAAGACGATGGTAACCAATTGCATCCGGATAAAAGCTTCGCTGTCGGTTATACAATGAACCTGTGTGTTTAGATAAAGTGGTTAACGATTTAGAGTACTAGGTACTCAACTATGGGAGAGCATGAAGCCGTCCCTTGGGAACCAAGGAGGTTACGCCCAGCGAGTTTCCGGGAGCGAAACTTATGTGACTCCAACACAGAACTTTCGCATTAGAAACGAGATCTAAAATACGAATTGCTGGGTTAAGAATAATACCACTGCTTATCGTTTGCAGAGTATTTCGTCTTTGCTATGCGGCAGTCTTTTAATCTCGATGTCGCCTATGACTACGGATGACAAATCAATCGTTCTGGAAAGCCTTTTGTCACGGATTACAGCAGAGAACTATGTTGCATCATTATTATTATTTTTTAAACATCGACTTTTTCCACCTAAAGAAATCATGTTCACTTAGTTCGTGGCTTCGAGCTGAACTGTCGACTGGATGGCAGTGCTCGCTCTCTTCACAACTATGGAACGTTGCGTACAGAAAATGTACAAGTGACAAAATGCACACTGGACTATCAGATGTTCCAGTAAGTATACGGTTTTATTCAGATGTAGTACACTCACTGAATTTACTGAAACAAATATCTATATGGAAGATGGTGACCACGTCACTAGATATGATAGCCTATACTTTCCAACATCACATTTGTAATGGAGAAATGACACAATATGAGGTGGAAGCCTGTTATAAAATACGAAGAATGAATAAGGATACCCGGGTTGTTGCAATATCTCATGTATACCGTAGAAAAAAAACGGTTTTATTTATTTATTATGATTGTTAGGCCATCAATAAAACAAATTCGGAGGCGGACTTCTCTAACAATATTATAGCATGTTGTCTCCAACACCACATGTAACTGATATTATACGCAAAATAGTAACCGACTTTTTGCCTCAACAGCGTTCGAGTGGTACGCTGTCAGCAATGTCTGTTTGTTTCTGTACTCGCTTTTAGTAAGTTTGTACTGTTCACGACACGCGTACATAGGAGACGTGATAACGATTGTCTCCTAGCAAAACACAATCCTGTACAATATGCTATGCGCCCGGCCTTCTGGCCTGTCCGTCTCCGTCGTACGGGGAAGAAAACTTCATTGTGAAACCTGTCCGTAGTCAATTCAGCCTTGCAATCTTTGAACGAGGCTCATTTCGCGGAACGCACCGCGATGTAGCGATGACAGTGATGCGGCGGCGCGCGTCAGCTCGGACTCGCGGAACAGCCATGACACGACGATCGTGTCCGGTTCCTTCAAGGATTTTCCCCCCTTTCACTACATATACCCTATTTGCAGTGTCTACATATGCACGCACTTCTGCTGCAGCGAACGTATATTATGTTACACGCTTATAACCGTGACGAACAAACGTGACTGTTATATACCGTTTTTATTTTTTTTGTCTCTCCCAAATCATTGTCGCTGAGTCAGCGTAATCGTGGGTTCGAGGTCGCCAATGACAAATGACATGTGTTTAAGTACATGGAAATAGTAATACAGCGAGAAGGATAAACTGTTGCTCAGACAGGATGCGTAACGTACCTTAACGTGTATTGTCCGCCAAAAAACAAGAAAACGATGTGGACTAAAAGAAGCGTCTAGCATGCATGCCTACTAAAAAGAGCAGTGATCAACTGAGGGGAGAAAAAAACACGCAACAAACAGACGAGTGATTATTAAAACTTGGACTTGATTTTCGATTTAGCGCCTCTCCTAATAAGTTTTGAAGCCCACCAAAAAAGAAAAGCTATATTGCCGAACTTCGATGCAATTCTCGCGAAGCTGGCGTTTAGTTAATGTCGTATGTAGCTGACACTACGTGTGCTTATTTGAAACATTGAATAATGATAGTGTGCTTTTTTCAAAGAGCTTCAATTACCAATTTTCAAAGTTTGGTAATTTAAAATGGCAAAAAATGGGTTCCTATAGGCGAAATCTTACTTACACGTAGGTACCGCAACATGAACCTGAAAAAAAAAATAACTACCCCTTACGCTGTGCTCGGAAAGCGCCTGGCTGGGAGAACATGGAGCGTTTAAGATATAATAATACATGATAGAGACTTCAGTAGCGTCAAGGTTAGCGGTGCTGTACAGAACAAGATGGCGAAGAAGGCCATCTTGTTCTGTAAGTGGTGTGCTTGCGCCAGACTCGTTGTGCATCCGTCTAAGACGAGTACACAATAAAAGCGAGACACCTTTTTCCTTCGCAGTCAGTTGTTGGATTCCCCCTCCTCCGAAAGGTTTCTACGCCTATTGCGGTTCTGCATTGACTCCGAAATGGAAGGCATTGTAAGCTTCCTGCACCTCGCGTGATTCGGCATGACCTCCAGGATCAGCCTAGCTTAGAGCAAGCGACAGTGTCGTGTGATGGTGTCATAACGATGTCACAAATGTTGGCCGTCTCTAACGTCAAAATGTGACATGGTCGCTCGAACAAAACCCCGAAAACTTTTCCCGTGACTTGTGCGAGACCTCACAGTCTCGCAAGTTCTCGCGCAAACTGGCCGACAGAAGCGTCAGAGTGTTCACTGAAGTCTTTCTCTTTATTAATGAATCAATGATTGTGAAATTTGTGAACGGTTTAGAACCTTTTAGAATCTACAATCAGAGGGCCGTACGACGCTGTCCCGCAAGCAATTCACTCGACGTCCTATGAGGGTGAATGGGACAAGGACATAGACAACAAGCTGTCGGCCGTTAAGCGAGCCAGGGCCGTCGCCGACAACCTCAGACGGTGGTTCTCGAACGATGTTCCTCGAACGACCGATTCCCGGCAGCCCACCCCGGGCGCAGTAACAACGTCTGGGGAAAATAAAGTTTATTCAACTTCCTGCAAGAAGGCGGAAAGGTTGACAGGTTACGTGGCGTTACTCTACAA
Organism: Rhipicephalus microplus; assembly: GCF_043290135.1. NCBI lineage: Eukaryota > Metazoa > Arthropoda > Arachnida > Ixodida > Ixodidae > Rhipicephalus > Rhipicephalus microplus. The sequence goes on along the minus strand of NC_134705.1, from coordinate 166,015,442 downwards.
AAAGGAAAGAGAGACGGAAAAAAAAATCGAGAACCTTTCGCTCACCGGGGAAAGTGGGCAAGGGAAGTTAGGCGTGTGCATTTTTAACGTACTACTTTCTTTCCTGGGATGCCAAGAATGTCAAAATAATACACATATACGTACATTAGTTTAGTTTTATCTCAAAGAGATTGATGTTGGGCATACACATGCACATTAAGTAGTGAAACAAAAATAAAGCATGATATGTTCATGAATGGGCCCGGCTGCCAACTGTCTTCATAACAATTTGTTTAATGATGTAGGATGTCGTACGCATCCTACGTCGCAGCACAGAACAAATGCTCTACGATTTAGAGTACGATGTACTCGACTCCGCTCTCCCGATGCCAACCCCAGCTACGTCATACGAGATCGTCATCATAATCATCATCAGCCTGACCACGCCCACAGCAGCGCAAAGGCCTTTGCCATGATCCTAATATCAACCTGTATCAACCTGGTCTTCTGCTTTCTGCTTCCACGTTATGCCTGCGAACGTTTTACTCACAGCGGCCCACCTAACTTTCTGTCTCCCCTTCGTGCGTTTGACTTCTTTGAAAATCTTGTCACTTACCCTTAATCACCAGTGAATATCCTGCCTACGTGCCCGACCCGTGTCAATTTATTCTTCTTGATTTCAGCTATGACATCCTTAACCCCGGTTTGTTCCTTGACCAACTTTGCTCTTTTCTGGTCCCTTACGGTTACACCTATCATCTTCTTTTCCATCGCTCGCTGCGTCGTCCTCAATTTAAGCTGAACCCTCTTTGTAAGCCTTCAGGTTTCTGTTCCGTAAGTACCGGCAAAGTTCAGCTGTTATATACCCTACTCTTGAGGGTTAGTGGTATATTACCATCTATGATTTGCGAATGCTTGAAAAATGTAATCCACCCCATCTTTATTCTTCTACTTAGTTCACTCTCATGGTTCAGCTCCGCGGTTACTACTTGTCTTTAGTCGACATATTCCTTTGCAAATAAAACTTCCGGCGTCTCTTCATCTATCGCAAAGAGCTGTTCTCTACCGAGACTGTTGCACATGACGTTAGTTTTATGCATAATAGTTTTCAGTCCCACTCTTCTGCTTTTCATGACTAGTTTAGTAATCATGAGCTGTAATTCGTCCCCTGATTTACTCAAGGCCATGTCACTAGCGAACTGCTGGTTACTGAGAAACTCTAACTCTTAACCCTAATTCTTCCAAATCTACAGGGACCTGAAAACTAGCAAACATGCGGTTCATAGCATTGGAGAGATCGTGTCTTCTTGCTTTACGCCTTTATTTATTGGAATTCTGTCGCTTTGTTTATGGTGAATATAGTGGCTGTGGATCCGCTGTAGATTTCTTCCAGTATGTTTATGTCGGATTTGTCGATGCTCTGATTCCGTAGTGCCTGCATCGCTGCTGATGCAGTGATGCAGGCACTACGGCTATTAGACAGAAACGCCTTCTCGTAATCTATGAAAGATATATATATCTATATATATATATATATATATATATATATATATATATATATATATATAGGGGTTCGTCGTATTCCGCGCATTTCTCTATTACCTGATTGATATTGATTGATTACCATATGAATATGGTCTATTGTGGAGTAGCCTGTACGAAATCGATCTTGGTCCTTTGTTTGGGTAAACTATAATGTCGCCTAAGTTCTATTAGCTATTACTTTTGTAAATAGCTTCTAAAAAATGGACAGTAAGCTGATCGGCCATTAAATTTTCATGTCCTTGACGTCTCATTTCTTATGGATTAAGATGATGTTGTCGGTCTTCCAAGATTCTGCTACCCTCATCGTCAAAATACACTTCGTATATAAGGCGGCCAGTTCTTCTAACACAACATCTCCGCCATCTTTCAGCAGGTTTGTTGTTACCTTATCCTCAACACCGGCTTTGACTTTTTGTATTCGTTCTAGAGCTTTCCTTACTTCTCCTGTCGTTACTGGTAGGATGTCTAATTCATCTGGGCAAATATTGCTTCTGATGATATAACCCTGATTGTTTCGGCTTCTGTACAGCTATCTCTAGAACTCCTCAGTCACCTCAACTACCGTCGTCAGAGAGCAAGGGGAGCTTTGCACCCGAAAGGCCCATGTCCCAGGGTAGTAACACTCGGCGAGCCTTCATCATCCAGTTGCGTTCATTCTGGTAGGGTTCCCGCCCTGGAGCTGAGGACAGGATCTTTTTGTTTTGGGTGAATGGCCCTAGCTGGGCAAGGATGTTGCATCCACTCGGCGCGAAGCACCGAACAGACGCGGCAAATCTCGCGGACCCACTATCCCGTCCATATAGACCCTTTCACAGTTTACAAATACAGCCCCTTGATGACATCTGGTTTCGGACATCGATGTGCCAAAATAGCATCAGTGCGCAAGAAAAGCTTTAGAAGATATCCCGCTCATTTTCTACACTTACCTTCCCTTATTTGGCAAATTATATCCAAATAAATGTTCTTTTGAGCGACATAAAAGTTGTAAGAGATTTCCTTGAACTTTACGCAAGGTCCTTTTATTTGAACAACTAAAGAGAGACATTTCTCACATTTAAAAGGAACTTTTGAAAACGTGCTTTCAGTTTCGAAGTAAGGAGCTGGTAAATGAAGTGACCGGAAGTTTTCTGGGTTACAGCGTTTGTGACCTTGAAACCGCCTATTGGTTACTACATTGCCTTTCTTGTCCCCTCATGCATACATCATAATTTTGCATATGTACAAGGTTGCCTCATAAAAGACATGATCACATAACTAAGCTGGGCGCGGAAGAACTCCAATGTGTTTAGAATAAATTGGTAATGATTAGAGCACTCTATGCTGTGGGAGAGTGATGAGGTGTGCTAGTTTCAACACAAAAAACGATGACTTGACAAAGCGATTAATTTAGCAGCAGTTAGGATTAATATAATTGTGTTTAGAAAAAGTTTCTAAGTACTTAGAGTACTAGGCACTGTGCTGTGGGAGAGCGAAAAGCCGTGCCATATCAACCAGTGATGAGTTAACTGCGCTTGAACAATGGTACAACCTACCTACACTCGATAATTGAATTGAATTAGGATGTTTGTTTAGAAAAAATGTGTAACGATTAAGAGTACTCGGTACTGCACTACGGGACAGCATAAACAGTCCCCGTGGACGATCTTTGAGGATTGGGAGTATTATGTATGCTCTACTACGTAGAGCGGTAAACTCTCATGGACCACGGAGGAAAGAGGACGTGTGTGTAGAAAAAGTTTACAATATATAGTACGATATACTCTCCTATGGAAGAGCAGAAAACCGTCCCGTGGACCTCACACTTCATGAGGTTGTGAATGCTTCGAAGCAGGTGGTGTTTAGTTATAGTGGTAAACGATTTAAAGTACTAGGTATTCTAATATGGGAGGGCCCAGAGCCATCCTGTGGGGCTGGTTTTGAAAAAAGGGTTAACTATTTAGAGCGCCTGGTACTCTACTATGGGGAGCATGGAGCCTTCCCGGGGTCATATCACGTTCATTGCTTCGCCTGTGTAGAAAAAGTGGTGAACGATTTTGAGTACTTGGTACTCTACTATGGGAGAGCATAAAGTCATCTACAACATGCTGAAAACTTGATCTAGCAAAATGAACGATTGCGTTATGTGTTATGGCCTTGATTACTAGCAGTTCAGCCCACGGGCACGCCCTACTTAGTCTTGCTGTACTCCGTGGCCTGGAGTGAATAAGAAGCAGTAAAAATTTTACATGACTCAAATTCGATCGCATCTTCTTTCGTTCCTTCCTACTTTTAGACGAAATTTGCAAACACGAAGTCATGTTTTTAATTTTGGAACCCGACGTTGGAGGTTTTACAGAACATACGAGAGTCTAGTACAACCTGAAAAGGCCGACACCAAGATTCATTTTTTTTTTTTGGTCAAGGCGGTCGCATTTTGGTGGAGGTGAAATGATGGAGGGTTGTGTACTGTGCGAGGTCAGTGTACGTTAAAGAACGCCAGATGGTCGAAGCGTCTGGAGTCTTCCACTGCGGTGTGCCTCGTAATGGCGCAGCGTCGTAGTTTTCCCAGAGGTAAACCTCAGACATCGTCATTACTGTCGTTATAAAGATCCCCACACTTTTAAACTTGCTCGATGTGCGCAGAAATACTGTGCATACTTGCTTTCCTCACACGTCATGTTAAAAACATTTCCTAGACCACGAAAAATTCTGTAGTAGAACTGTAAGTCTGTTCGAAGCAATTGCAACAACGTTTAGCCAAACACAACCAGCTATATAACAGGTGCCTAGCAGGTACCCAGCATGTTTTCTCCATGCTCGTGTACTTGCTGTACAGGCACCCGCGCCGGATGTTTTTTGGTAACGGTAAAAAAAAAGTGGTTGATTTCCGGCCCTTTTTTGAAATCGGTATAACACGAAAGTGAAACCTGTCTTCGCGTTCATTGTGAATTCTTTCACCATGAGCGCGAAGGAATGAATGATGCAGTCACGCAAAGAACGGCAAGCCGCACAAAGCGTGCTGCGCTGACGGCTCTTCTACAACGATGCCTGCGGCCTGAGCCGAAGACCTGGTGCCTGGCCCTCTCCCTTGTTCTCTACTCCTCCGCTCCCCAAACAGTGTTGGCTGCGAGCGCTCGCTGTGGCGGCCGCTTTAAACCTTGCCGCCTTTTAGATTAAAGCAATGTCTACCGCCGTCTCGGAGGCAACACGATTGTGTCTGCGATGGTGTCACTTCCAAATCCAGAGGAAGTAGTAGTGTCACCTACGAGCGCTCCTTGCAGAGAAAGCACTGAACTACAAGTAACCTCCCGTACCAATGGGAAACCAACGTGTAGGCTATGCAACACTAATCTAGCTCCACTCTATCATATAGCATGGGAGTGCCAGGAAAACACATCTAAAACAGATGTCTTTAAGGATTTCAGTATAGATGGTTGGGAGGCGGCCCTGTCTAGCCCGGACAAGGGGGTCCAAGAGGTCCAAGTGGCCCGCGCAAAGACCAGGGCGCCAGCCAATGGTATCCCGGACTAGGGGTTCGACCTATTGCTCAATAGGTATATTAAAGTTTTTCATCTCATCTTTCCATGCGAAAGCGTGCGACGTCGCAGACATGTTTCTAGAGGAGGCGTTGGCTGCGTACACCTCAAGCAGAAAGCACGCATGAAAGGAGCATACACAGGACAAGCGCAGACAAACAGCTGTCACAGCTCAACACTTGAAGCATGCTGCTCAAAGAGAAAGAGACGTACGAAATGAACGCACAAGTATACACCTGGATGAGTGACATCTTCGTGTGTGAGCAGCACGCTCCTTTCGTAAACACGTCCGTGGCAGCTAGCGAAGTGGCGTTCGTGCTTTCTTTAACTACCGTAACTTCAAAGCAAACTTGCGGTGGAAGCACAATAGGTACTAAGCGTTAGAATTCCGATATAAGCGCGCGCGCGAGCGAACCTCTACGCTAGATAATATCTACACGCACTTTGACCACGCCATGTGGAGGCACTCGAGGACATCGACGCGCGGGTGGTGCGGCACAACGACATCTAGAGCGTGCGCTCGTCATGCCATCTTGCTGCTGATGACGAAAACACGCGGATGTGCCGACTTTTGAGGACCGCCAGCGCTACATGGTGTATATAAATGGCTTGCCGTTAGCATGGAGAAAAAGGGTCGCTTGTTGGGATTTTGGTTAGCGTCGCGCGCTGAGAAGCACGAGGTCGCTTGTTCGAAGCCCCGCCGCGGAACTTTTCCTTGTCGTTTTTTTAAAGATGATAGTTTTTCTTAGAGACCCTCGGCGCAAAAATTTTGGTCTGTCTGTCTGTCAGTCTGTCTGTCTGTCTGTCTATCTGTCTGTACATATGTCTGTTTGACCACCTTTAACGGTACCGCGTACTCTGAACGGTCGATACGCCTAACGGGCGACCCTATCCACAGCGCCCACTAATTTTCCTCAAGCTTCAGCGTTCATACTTGTGCGATTGTCAATTAAAAAGCAATTATTGCGCATTTATGAGGCACCATAACAACACTTATATATTCTGTTTGTGCAAAGTTTTTAGAAAAAGCATACATAAGTAATTCTAAGGACCGTAGCGTTTATTACGCTGCGCTGACCATGCAACACTTGCACGAAAAGGCGAGTGTTTCCAACGCTTTGCTGGGACGACACCGTAGTGGTACCTACCCGTCGCCTTGCGTTCTACACCTTATCACCTCTTAGACGGGCGCTCATCTCATAGCCACGCGTTTCGTTTTCCAAGAAAACTGCCAAATAGCGTGCATGGCTCACGTGTGACGTGACTCAATGCGCTCGTTCGCCTCCGCTGCTCCCTCGAGGCACTCTAACGCAGCGCCTACAGAATACCATTCATCGATTCTCTTGAGCAGAACATCAAATAAATGTTTTGTTCACTCTCTCCACACACAAGACTATCGTCTTTCGACGACATTTGCAGATTAACATGCAGATACGGGCCAATATTCTTCTTTACTATCTATTAGTAAATACTTTACAACGTCATGTTCGCGATGGAAATAGGTCACGGACTCGTGGTGGAACCCAGAATAAAACAGTTCAGTGATTAAAACTATGGCATTATAACTACACTGCTGCATACGTCTATACGTTGGTACGACTCATGTTTTAATGTCAGTTCGATCAGCGATGGTACAGCTGAGCTAGCTCAATGGCTGGCGTGTTATCCTTGAAAGTTCGAGGGCACGGGTTCGATTCCCAACTACAGTCACCGCATTTAAATAATGATTTAATGAAAAAATATCAACCTACATTAGGGGCACGTTAAAGAACCCAGTTTGGTCCCAACTATCCCTGCTTATTCTACTATGACGTGTCTTGTAATCGTATCTTTTTATTTACCCGCGTAAAACAGCAGAATTTCTTTATATGCGCAAGTCTTACACATACCAACAAAGTGTCTAGCAGTGCGGTAGCCCAATCGCCTCTAGAGGTTGCCAAGGAAACCAGCTCACGAGCACGGCGTATACACACAAGAGAGCACATCACTCCGACACAGCGCTGTGGCGGTGACCCTGTTTCTCGTTTACGTCATGTCTACGTTGTCTGTCAAGTCTATATATCGTCGGCGCCATGTTTGTGCGCTGCTTACCTTCGCGAAGCCGCACCGAGGAACTCATGTGTCCATTATATTGAAGAAGTGCACACGGCATCCGCCATTCGGCGCACACTTTTGAGTAGATATGTGTGCGTTAGGTATACTGAGGCGAAGTAGAGTCACGTGCGATATGGAGGTTATCGCATGAGCGTCGACAGAGAACAACAGCACCCCGTCCCAGAGTATACTCTTTCGAGAAGAGGGTGCCATCACACAAGCTTCACTCAGTCTTTTTTGCAGTTCCTTAAGCTGCGATCCCTTTCGTTCTAGGAAGTCAATTAAACGAAGCAGTTCTAAACACCAGCTTTAACATATCTTCCCAGCAATTTCGGAATCCCTTGCGGAGATGAGAACCCTCGGAGAATACTCTTGATCGCAAAGAATGGAAGGCTCCAAACAGAAAGAAGAAGTGTAAGGTTCGTTGCAGGGACCATTGGAGAAGACTGAGCAATATTGATTATCACAGTTCTGAAACGTGCCGCCCGGCCACTGGGACGTTCGGAATATAGGTCGACGCTCGTGCGATAACCAGTCTATTGCGCGTTACTGTTCGGAATACAATGACCTCACACCGAACCATCAACTTTGCCCATCACTCGCAGCTCCCTGCTCCCAAGCCACGGGTCGCTTCTCGTGCAAGCCTAAGGCGAACCAGGCGTGCACTCGCCGGATGGCGCGCGGGAGCTGCCCCGTGTGCCAGTGCGAGGACTGCCCGCCCAGGGTGTGCCCACGTGACTGTTACGTCATTCAGCTGGACGCCGGCTGCAAGGAGGTGTGCATCTGCACCGGCAAGGACGGCATTCCGTTCGCCCTGCTCAACAGCGCCACCTACTCCTATCAATAAAGTGGAAGTAAATAAATTTGTATCTCTGCTCATGCATTGGATTCAGTCTGAATGAAGACGATCGTAGAGTTTTCGAAAATTAACTAGAGAGGTTTGCCTAGCTTCGTACTTGCGGGTTTTGAAATAACTTGTGAATTTGTCTATTGTTGTGTTTTGGTTTTATTTGGAATAAAAGGATGAACCGCTGTGAGCTTCGTGACCCGATTTGAATTGGTTAGCATAAAAGGTTAAGGTGGCGAAGTGAAACTGCTGAACTTTTGCCGATTTTTGTTTCGGGACTAAGAAGCTCCAAGCGACGCGAAGCCAAACGGAGCCAGAAGTACGAAGACGAGACAAATCCGTGTATTACCCATCATTGCCACGGTCGCTGAAGCGCTGTGCGTTGCAGCTCCCATAGACACTAGCGCCCGAGTTCCCTCTAGTGTATAGGAAGTTTTATGAACACAATGAAGGATGCAGCCTGATGCGTGGTTTAGGGGTTTTCTGGTGCCACGAACGCACCTTTTTATGACAGCGTATTTCAGGGCGCCTGAGCAGGAACAATTTCGAGAGAATCGACACTTGGGCTAATTGGTTGAAGTGCATGGTACAGCTGTGGTTCAAGCGTACGAAGCAAGACGTACAAAGGACTACGGGACAAGTGCTTACTCGCAACTCAAAGACTACAGTGTTCTCGCTGAAATTGGCCATATCGTCACTAGCAAGGCAAAAAAAAAGTGATTGCGCGCAAACTATACAAGGGCACAGATGTTCGTTAGAATGGTTTAAGTAACAGGCCCGTTACGTTAAAATGGACAGAGAAACACGCGTGGCAATGCAGTCGAACGTATAGAAACACGCGCACGAATATTCAGCAAGGGCTCCACCCACCCTTACTGAAAACAACTGGAGGAGTCCCTTACTTAGGTATCTTGTGGTGGCACAGTCACTTAAGCGCTAGCTCCCTCCAGTATTTTCCTTGAATTTGCTTCGTGTTTCGTCGCACTGCCTAAGCAGATACCAGAAAGCATGTAGGGAAAAAAAGCTCGTTGTTGAAACCAGCTCCACGTGGGGCCGAAACCATCCCAGCTCACTCTAATAATTATCGTTATATATACTGATACTTAACTGGGCTATATGTTATTTAAACATCTGGTCCGTTATGTATCATATGGGTCCATATGTCCATATGGGTCCATATGGGTCCATCTGGGTCCATATGTATCATATGTACCCACTACAACTCCCAACTGTAACTAGAACCATTGATTACGTATCAGTTCCGTTTTTTAAAACTGCTTTTATCAAGATTGGGAAAAGCAAAACGATGTGTACGAGTATGCAAACACCGTGGCCTGAAGTATCTGATGACCGGAAGTGCATGGAAGAGAAACAAGAATGTGCCCTCTTGCACGTGTCTCTAATTTGCAGGAATGGCATCACTAGTGATTTAATTCCAGAGAAGCAGCTTCAAGAAACAGAGGAAATGATGAGGAGGAGGACACGTGCACTGAAGCATTGCCACTCGCTGGCACCGGCCAGAAATCAGGCAAATATTAACTCGATTCTTGAAATTCCTTAATGAATTAGAGTTGGCAGTTTTTCGGAATTAACACTGCTCTTAATTATTTATTCATACCGATTAAAAACGTTTCACGTTTAGAGCGGCGAGTCGAAAGAGGAAGATGCGAAATCCGTTAGTCGAGAGATGTTTTCATTGAGATAATTCAAGCCACTAAACACATCCAGCTTCAATCTTTACTCTAATAAAGAGTAGCGAAGTAATGTTACAAATGCTTTAAAATGTAGCGCATGCCTTCGAAATTGTTCGGCTCAGGTGAACACAGCTGTCCAGTGTTCTCAGAAGTTAAAGGTTAGTGAATACAAAAAGTGTAATTCATTTTCTCTCTATCTCTCTTTCTCTGTATTTTTCTTAATGTTTTAATTGCCAAGTACTATTGTAGTTAGGACCGAGAGGTCAGAACACGCTTTCGCAGACAATGTTCGGTAGTGGGTGTGGGCCAGTTCAGAAGAACCAGCCGGCAGGCGAGCAAGGCACAGCAGGACCTGCGTCCCGGAATCTTCATGGCAGATCCGTGGCGAGAATTCGCTTCCTGGCAACGGCAGCAGCAGCAACAACAACGAAAACAACCGTTCGCCGTGTCGTCGACGTTGCAAAGCGGTGACGACTGCGACGGCGGCGTCAGCGCCACGGACAACGACCGAGGGAGCGGAGTCTCCGTCATGGCGCAGCCGGGCAGCGAGTACCGCGTCCTGCCTTCCACCACGGAGAGCATGCAGGTACAGTATGTCACAAGGGTTTTAACCGGGCTAGTTGTTACCCAACAGCAGACAACGCACTTTGAGACGCGGACGAAGAAGAGAAGCACGAAGACAACCCTGTCTGACAACGTGATTCAGTTGTTAAGATAGCGCTTGTCTTCGTGCGTCCTTGCTTCGTCCGTATCTCAGAGTGCGCTGTAAGCTATTAGGCAGTGTGTCAGGTCATTCTTGGCACACTCCAACTGGCTCGTATGTTGTGCCCTGATGTTGCGCGGCTCGATGTTGGCGACGCCTGCTGCTCCTTCACTTGCACGTGTGAACATAGAATCAGATATCGTTCTATATTCTGGAACTGGCTCCTCGACTCCTGTTTGTGTTTTTTCGCTGCCGGCTCACGCCTCTTTAAAGGGATCCTCAACGCCCACCTTTACAACCACCACCTTTAGATTGGAAATAACGTACCCTCGGAAAGCCTTGATGATACTGCACATTATCTTTCATGATAATGTCTGGAATATGACGTTCCGAGACCGCGACGTGATTGTGGGGCACACCGTAGTCAAGGGTGCCGGAAAATTTCGTCCATCTGGTCTTTTGACACGCACTGACATCACGCAATACAAGAACCCCTGGCATGTTCGTCTGTACAAAAATGACACCCGCAACCCCCGGGTCAGCAACAGGGCACCGTAGCCAGTGTCCCACTGAAGCGGAGTGCGTGATGGATCTGATGGAATTGGTATGGAACCGCCATGTTTATTCTATTCGTCGCGTTTCGGGAGCTGCAGTTACACGCCAATGTTATTAGCGAACAAAGCAGATTGGCGCTACATCGCGGAATCACAGACAGATGGGCGAGTTGATTTATGTTCGTATCGAAGAAAAATGGGAGGCAACGCTAGAGCGAATGCAAACGACGAGATGAAAAGAGCGCATGTGCTGTCCTGTCTTTATTTCGACATTTGTATTCGTTCTGGCGCTGCCCCCCTCCCCCATTTCTCTTCAGCGCTACATCCCCGGCAATGAAACCTGGCTCTGCACACAAGCTACACAAGACTGGAGGCCACTTGTGCCTCCTCCATTTCTCTTCAGCGCTACATCCCCGGCAATGAAACCTAGCTCTGCACACAAGCTACACAAGGCTGGAGGCCATTTGTGCCTTTCAAGACTCATTCAAACAAATGAAGACCAGGGCGTCTGTTCGATTCCAGGCCGCGTTTTGATAAGGCTGAAAGGTAAATGAAACATGTAGACAGTGTAGGTATACACGTTAACTATAATATAATTGTTGAGGTTTACCGTCCTGAAACCACCGTATGATTCTGAGAGACGCCGTAGTAGAGGCCTCCGGAAGTTTCGACAACGTGGTGTTCTATAACGTGCAACTAAATCTAAGCACGGGAATATCAACAATTTTTGCCTCCATAGAAGATGCGGCTGTCGCAAGGTATACGCGGTAATCAAACCAGGTAGTCAAATTTTTCGTAGCCGTCCGTTTAGGTGCTTCTTATAACTATATCGTGGTTTTGGAAGGGAGAGCATCCACCGTTACAACTATTAGGAAACGAAGAACAGATAAATCTATGCCGAAAAAGCAGCGCGAGGAAAGAACTTCGAGTGTGCGCGTCCGCGCAGAGCTCAACAAACGACAATTAGGAATCAGATCCGCGCCCTCGTGCTTAGCCGTGCGACATCTTGCCTGTTGTACTTTCATGGCAGACGTGGGTTTGTATTTAACGCTCGACAAACCACTCGCTTAGCCGGAAACTATGTTTTTGGGGCGAAGCTCTTTAAGCCGTGGGTGTGTACATGCATGACTCTCTTGGTCCGTGACCGCTTAGTTGTATGAGTCATTCAGCGGGTGCGGATGGACGGACGGACGAACGGTTAGACGGACAGATGGTTAGACGAACGGACGGACGGACGGACGGACGGACGGACGGACGGACGGACAGACGGACAGACAGACAGACAGACGGACAGACAGACAGACAGACAGACAGACAGACAGACAGACAGACAGACAGACAGACAGACAGACAGACAGACAGACAGACAGACAGACAGAGGATTCACTGTTTACCGATAAAACCTTTCGAAGCTTCGCCCCACTCATCATCATTCACTTCGTGAATACGCTGTAATTTTTCTTGTACGTTAGCTTATCTTGTTCGAACAACCCACGCAACAGACGCATTGAAAAGACGCACACACATGGACGTACGCGCGCTTTTTCATAAACTCTAGCCCTTTCCAATAGTCGCTTTCGTGAGCATTAAATGTCTACGCACACATTTAACTAGTGTCTAAACTACCTATCCCTCATGAAGGCGTTCGGCATCCAAAACAAACCAGGGAGAAATGTAGTGGACGTGATGTCGTCACCTTTTTGTATCTTTTCTCTTTTTCGCCTTTTTTTCCCGATTATTCGAAGTGTCGACTGAGTTATAACGTTCTCTCTCTCGGACTTCGGCCGCAAGCGCTGCCCTATTCCTGCTATAAGTGGATGGTCTGCGATCTGGTGTCAAGCCTTCGCCAGCGTGAATGCAATCCGCATGCGGCGCAATTTTACGGCGCGAGATTAACAACACGTCCTATATGGCGATTCTTACACACGTCAGAGGCACCAGCTATATTGTTCCGTGCACGCATTTGTGCGCATACGCTTCGGTGCTATCTCGTCGCCGAGCACTGTACCGCGTGCCACGCTCGGCAATACGTGGCGCTACCGTCGAGACCGGCGTGACGAATCAATCGCGGCCGATAACAGTCTGCCTGTACCGGCGAGGTGTTACCGGTGGTCAGATCCGTGCGGACACTGCTACGCAGCAGCCACAGACGCGTCTGGCAGACATCGACCGCTACTGACGCCGCGAGGTAAGGTCTCACTGCTACTAGCGAGACGTGTTTGGAAATAATTGTTGTTCAGCTTAGTAGTACACTAATACAATGTTCCTTTTGTTTCTTCTCTATGTTAGGGGATTTACTAACGTGGATACGATGAGTGGTGACATGGACGATCGCTCTTAGCCCTAGCATAAGATTAACGTTGACTGGAAAATGTGGGTGACGGTGTCTTTGTTACACATATCGCAACAAGAACCCATTACAAAAAGAGGATGCTTTTTTGGATTCGTTGTCCCTGGTAGCATCCCTTGAGTTGGGCCTGAGGCTGCACAACGACACATTGAAGATGAAAACTGGGTAATTTTGCCTTGTTCTGCAGTGAAAGAAGTGGCGAGTCGAGGTGTGAGGAAGAACGACTCTAATCATTACTTTGATTTCGATGGTTGTGCTCAATGACCCATCCATGGCCATGGAGGTCAGAGGGGCGAGACATGAGATACACGTTATCACCGGGAACGTAGAACTCGGGAGCAAGCGACCGCATTCACCGAGGTGAGCAAGCCTGTGGCTTCACTTCATCGACGGTAAAGACTGTTTGCGGATTCAGCCTATACTTAGTCGGCGTTGCAGAAGCCTTTATGGGCGTTGACAATGACGTGCCTAATGCTGGCTGTTTTCTCGCGTTGTCGCAAGGATTCGGAACTTGTTGGTAGTCCATCGTATGCGATGGATGGATGAGAATCTTGGAGAGGAATGATGGCTTATAGGTGTCAGGGCTGGAGTGTTTTGTAGGCGGCACTACCAAGTTGAAGAGGGGTGTAAGAGGACAGCATAATGCGACGTAGTTACGTTGTCGAGTTCAGCCGCCAAGAACCGTATTGGAAGACGGTCACGGTGAATGTCTCTCTCTAGGTGGGAGGTGACCCGCACATCCAATGACTGAAGGGACATGCCCGCCTTCGTTCACCATCGCGTCAGCGTACACAAAAGCAGTGTCATGGTGATATTTACAATTTGCAATGTGGCCAGAAGTATGCTCGTCTTAGTGGCTGAACTTGCACGCAGCGGCGGAAGTAACTCTCACTCCAAAAAGTGTGTCAAGCGAATGCGTTGGTCGCGGAGACCTGATCCAGAGTGTCGCTTCACTTACGCATGTGTCACCACACATTCTATCATAATATCTCATGCTCGCCTAAGATTTGGACTGAACTGCACTTGTGTCGTCGGAAATGCAACGGGTTAAGAACCAGCCAACCCATTTTGGAATGATTGTTTGCGCTAAGGCACGACATGTGCCTGAAGACAGAACAGCCGACAGTAAGTCCAGTTTAGCCACTGAAGCTTCTGGCAGTAAAAAAAAATCGCAGGTTGTAATATTTAGTGCAGTGGAACAGTTCAGTGAAAACTTTCCTTTGAACAGGGCGTGCCGTGATGGCTCTACAAAATACTGCGACCATCTACAAGGGCATGGATTATCAAAGGCGAAATATCGCGTTCCCAGTAGCCATGGATTTCACAAGTAGGACTGTGATGGTGGGCTTACAGCGACGACGAAATGGGAGGGGGAGGGGGGTGTCACGCCAAATGACCGTAAGGAGCGAAGGTTCCGGCTTATCTTGCGTAAGACGGTCGACGATGTTGACACAGCTTTTTGTGTGTGTGTGTGTGTGAACAGCAGTGAAAAGGCGAAGGAGAGTTGTGGCTGCTATTGCGAAGAAAGCGTGATGGCGGGCTAGCCAGACAACGAGGTTTTTGAAAAACGGGATGCAAGTCGACGTGCTGAGCCAGCGTTTTTCTATTATAAAAACGAAAAGCGAGTTGCGCAGTAGACGTGGTGTTCGTCCCTATACCTGGCATGAATTTTGTTGGTTGGGTTGTATTTTAGAGCTGAAAAGCAATTGCGTTTTATGGCAAATGAAGCGGGGAGATTGGCAATGGTGGCGACATGCTTGCTTCCAAATGGGAGCTGAACGGCTGACATGACGAGATGGGCAAGCCGCGTTCCGCTTGTGCAGGTGCACCTGTCATTTTGGAGAGTAGGGGCCACATTTCGCCACTGACAGGAGTACGAAGGGTAAAGCCCTTTGTGGGAAGAATATTTACTCGTGCTATCACAAAAGTAGATACAGCCACATGATCTGACGATTCGATTGATATGTGGAGTTTAACCTCCCAAAACCACCATATGATTATGAGACGCCGTAGTCCTGGAGGGCTCCGGAAATTTCGACCACCTGGGGTTCTTAAACGTGCGCTCAAATCTGAGCACACGGGCCTACATTTCCGCCCTGATCGGAAATGCAGCCGCCGCAACGGAGATTCGATCCCGCGACCTGCGGGTTAGCAGCCGAGTACCTTAGCCACTAGACCACCGCTTCGGAGCATGATCTGACGATTCGTCACGCTCTGTATTTAGGAGCACCAGTGCAAGTATATCGAGGCATGGCTACCGGAGGAGAAAGGTTCGCAAAGTGACAAAAGCAGGCCGTATGATTTCACTCCGGTAGCAAGAACAACCACCGGAGACGTCGAATACATTTAGAGGGTAACGACAATTATTAGACCAATGGCTCGTCATGCACTTCGGCAGTCAGGTTTCGTGGGCTGAACAAAGGAAGCGGGGGAGTGAGTCCAATGACGACAACGCGGGCGAGCGTTCCTATTTAACAGGCATTGCAAATGTGAAGCGTTTAGTCTGCAGTGCTATCGCTTTCATGAGCCGTCACTATAACAAGACGGCATCAACTTGTACGAAAGGAAGGCTGAAACATCGACTGAAGAGTGCACAAAAGCTGGCATCAAAAGTTGTACGCGAGACCTCTGGAGCTAGGCGGCCTTGAGCGCTTTATCAAGTGCTGGCGAGAGCACGCAACGAGCGTTACCTACCTAACGTCTATGGTGCATGATTGCCGCTATCCATTGATGAGGGTGGCCACAATGAAAGAGTGCAGCAAGCGAAGCTATTGTTTCGGCCAGTGTTCTGTTTTTGTACTTGATACCTTATCGAAATGAGTGATAAGAGTATGCAGATATGGTGGCCCACTGATTTGCTAATGGTACATACAATGACGCAGATCACCCAGGAAAGAGGGAACAATATTGATGTCACGATGATGTGAGCCGTGATTCTTGTGAGCAGTTTCGCAATTCCAACCTTAGCAAGTCATCCCTGCTTTGTTGAAGAGAGCGGGACTCATCTGGTTAGTCTGTCTGAAACGTTACGATGACACGCAGCTGGGCCGCAGGTGCGATTCATATGACTGCTGCAGCTTAACGACTGACGTGGCATGCAGTCTTCTTGAGTTCTTCTTGAGGTCTGTCTGGCAGCATAGCGCGTGCAGTACTCTGCAAATCTGGTCGCATGCCTGATCAGGCTACCACACTTTGTGGTTGTGGTATTGGCGTATTGTGATGATGGCGGCAAGCAACATGGGGACTGGCTTCACTCTTGTCACTCATTGGCATGCACATTTTACGTCATGAACTGCGCTGTACTGTATCTTTCCGAGGTAGCAGGGTAAACGCGTATTGGAGAAGAAAAAACTGGGAAACGTATGTGACGAGGGGCGGGTACAATTGCACGGAATTACCGACTAAGTACGAAAGGTGTAGAAGAATGACTGGAGTGACAAACCACTAGAATATCGCCTAACGGCTCACCCATATCGACCCACAATGGTGGCGATAACTGGCTATGACAAGCTCCGGCAAGGGGGCCATCCCCCTCGTCATGTTTCACCACAGCAAAACTCCAGCGTAAGCGAAATCCAGTGGCGTCGAAATGCGAAACACTTGTGTAGTCTTCTGTTTTAGAAGCACTTTCAAGCAACCCAGTTTGTCAAAACCAATCTGGAGAACCTCCAACGCCTTGCCTCTTAGAAATTGTGGTTCTGGTCCGTGAAAATTCCGAATATTCAAACTGAAGAGCTTATGTAATCTTGCGGGCACCGAGAATCTTGTGATGAAATATTTTAACCCGATGGGCACCGCCTGCACCAGCTGTAAAAACTTAAAGCTATCGCCGAGTCCTAAGGTACCACTCTGGTTGTCCGCGTCAATAAACACCCGCACAAGCGGCGCAGGGGCTTCACAGCAAGTACTCATTCTGGAACTCCCGATTCTCATGGTACGGTCAACTATAGGTACTTAACCATTGAGAAGATGTTGGCGATGATTGATGAATTAGGTGCTTGTGATTCAAGCGCAGGTAAGCTTGCTTGAATTTTTTTATCATTGGCTCGTATTCGGTTTGCTCGAAGTTTTGAGTTGCTATCGGCGTCTTTTGAGAGCGACCGCGGCAGCTTTGGAATACATTAACTGATTACGCGCGGAATACATGTTATACTGACCGCTTCGATCAAGTTCACGCGCGTTTTTAGCCTACAAAAGATCGTTTAATTACGGTACGCGTTGAGTGCGACGTTTCGCATTTCGGCGTGCGTATAAGTAAAAATTTCTCGTACTCTAGTGCAACTTTGAGTTACCTTCAGCTAGTACCTCGCTCGACCGGCTGTCTATTTCCGGGTTCGCCTACGACGCCTTTTCCGCCAGCGATGATTGAGGTGAGTTAGCGCATTCTCTTGTTCATCTTCAACCTCTAACAAGTCTTGTGTTTCTGTTTTTAGAATCATGGGAATGTCTTTTCAAAGCATTATATACAAGGCCTTATCATGTAAGTTGTTGTTTTATCCAATTACCTATGCGAATGTGTGGCCGAAACTGTCTGCAATGAAGACCAGGAGATTTATTTCACGAAGTGCGCAAATTGAAAAAAAAAAAGCTTTGACGTAATACAGATCATATTCGTTCTAACAGGAACATTCAGGGCTATGTAATCACTTTCTCGTGCAATATCTTCAGTTCGTGTGATATCAGCGCAATTATGACTGAAGCTCTTACATCAGAGCCAACATTCCCTTTAGCGGTCGTAATTTGCAGCGACATGGTGTTATCAGAAGTAATCGCTCATAGCAGCTGTTATGATAACATTCATGTTTAAATACGTGAGTACTCTTCATTAAGAACGAACATTAACACATGAGAAGTACGAGAAATTTTCGCGGTATAATCATCCTATGCCCTCACACGAGTGATTATTGCCATTGCAAAAAAAATCCTGCTATGCTGATTGAATACCTAAAAAAAAGGCGTTTTTCTTTTGGCTGGTCTCAGCTTTACGCGTATTATCGCGTATGTTGCCACTCATTGCCCTTAGCGCAGGCACGAGTCTTTCCAAAACTTTTTTCGAGGTAACAAGAACTGCCTGTTCGCGGAATTAGATGACCTACGAAAGTCATTAAAGCTTTCCAGTAAGCACAGGGGAAAATAACATCGTTGGGGAAGCGAAGCTGTCTCTTTGTGCGAGAAATATTTCTGCTAGAAGGTTGGGGCGATTGCGGAGAGCTCGCGTAAGATTTCAGTGCGAAGATTTCAGTGCGAAGATTTCAGTGCGAAGATTTCAGTGCGAAGATTTCAGTGCGAAGATTTCAGTGCGAAGATTTCAGTGCGAAGATTTCAGTGCGAAGATTTCAGTGCGAAGATTTCAGTGCGAAGATTTCAGTGCGAAGATTTCAGTGCGAAGATTTCAGTGCGAAGATTTCAGTGCGAAGATTTCAGTGCGAAGATTTCAGTGCGAAGATTTCAGTGCGAAGATTTCAGTGCGAAGATTTCAGTGCGAAGATTTCAGTGCGAAGATTTCAGTGCGAAGATTTCAGTGCGAAGATTTCAGTGCGAAGATTTCAGTGCGAAGATTTCAGTGCGAAGATTTCAGTGCGAATAGGTCAGTGCGAAGATTTCAGTGCGAATAGGTCAGTGCGAAGATTTCAGTGCGAATAGGTCAGCGTGAGGAGCACTTGGGACGAGCGCCGACTGTGTGTGTTTGTGGGGACTCGGGCAGCCTTTACACGCACACTGCTAGCGATTGGTTATACACACTACGAGCTTTGTATGCATTTTTATACACGATAGTTGCATGTGTCTCTTTAAAAAGGCACATAAGTTAGGAATTGGTCATGCACGCTAAGAACTTTCACTCTCTCTTTATACATCTGTGTTGTTTATTGTTCAACACTCTTGAGAGGCTCATCGACTCTTCAGAAAAAGCGTAAGGAACGCGACTTCAAAAAAAAAGTTGGTGCATGACTCTTTCCTAAAGAGAGGTAGACCCTCTAACGAGTCCCACACATGCGAAGCTCCTACGTATAAAAAGATGGTTAAAGGACGCAATCCCCCCCCCCCCCTTTACTGTGCGCTAAAAGCTCGTTACTTCACATTTCGCAAGACGGGGAGAACTGGTTGAGTAAACCTAATGCTTAATTACTCATAGTATACAGACAATAATAAATGCCTATCAACAATGTACTTTCACTTCCTTGAGAAATACTTAAATACTGTAACTATCTCGCATAAGAGCAGTACAGAAGCCTTGATTTTCGTAACTTACTACTTCGTGCAAAAGAAGAACCATGTAGTGACCTAACTAGAAACCTGCGCTGAACCGAAACCTTATTAAGCGCCGAAGCACAATTGTAGTTAATGACAACAGCTTTCCGTAAACCCGTCACCGTTTCGGCTGTCCGCGAACGCTGCCTTTGTTCTTTCGCGTCGTATATTGGGGGGTGATTCAGTGCTTGGCTATAGCCACTGTAGCTCGGTGTTCGGCGTGCATCGAGGATCATCGAAATAAACCGAGTTTCACCCGAATATGAGAGTTTGATGTCCTTGAAAAATGCACAAGATTGCGGGGACCAGAAAGCATGCCCAAATTGTGCGATTTTCTAAGTTAACGCGTCTAATTAACGAGCTTTTACTCTAATACAGGTGGTTGTAGGAGACCGGCTGGGAATATATGTAGACTTGAGATTCAAAATAGGAGATTGAAATTGAGCGCTTGTCTCGTGCACCTTTATTACTTCTCTTTGTTTCGCGCCCATTAAAAGCGTTCTTGCTGATGCATATCGAGATTGAACTTATCGTAGCAAGAGATGTACGCAAAACTGGAGACACCAGAAGCCACAGGTGCAACACCATGAACCTACTTGTTTGGCCCACGCAAAACTTACAAAAGCTGCTAAACTACTCAGTTTAGAATCTAGATGAAACTGTATGAAGTTTCCTTTGCCTTGACGAACTTTCGTGCATACGCGTTTGGTAAACAGACATTTCTTCTGGTTTCGCGTGGGCCAATTATGGAAGTTGAGTGAAGCGTCCTTGGTGTCTGGTGCATGCCGTCTCCCATTAGTCGTCTGATATGGCGTTATCATCACTTCGTTTATTGAACCAAACAATTAACAAGTTCTCTAAATTCATTATTATTTACAGCTGTTGTTCGACCGGAACTAAACGCACCGTCGCAACCGCAAGTCCATCCGAAGTGTCCCAGGATTGTTCGTGAAAATGGTTCTTCAATGTACCTGCAGTTGCGCCCATTAAATCGCATCTCTAACCTCATGAGGTGTTACCTGTTTGGTAATCAAGTGCCGTGGCTCAGTGGCTGCGGCTGCTCCTCAGGAAAGCGGTTTTTAGTGTTCTCTGCGTACCGTTGCGTAGTACCCATATTTCCTCTGTAAGAGTTGCTTCGGCGAAGTTTCTGCTTACGCCGTCGTAGCGTCCGAGACTCCGTCGCAAGAGCTTTTTAGCGCTTTTTTTTTCGTGTACCGTGCCACAGCGTCCATGCTCCGCGGTAGTTTTTTTTAAAGACGATAGTCTTTCTACGGGTACCTCGACGCAAAATTTTTTGTCCGTCTGTTCGTACATTTGTCTGTTTGTCCACTCCAAACTGCCTCAAAAATACTCCCAACGGCCAACCGCATCCACAGCGCCCACCAATATTGCTCAAGTTTCAGCGTTCACACTTGTGCGATTGTCAATTAGAAAGCAATTATTGTGCGATCTTCATTTTCGAAGATAGCTGCCACATAGCTGATGCGCTCGTTCGCCTTCGCTGCACGGATCGAGACACTCTAACGCAATAACATTCACCGATGTTCTCGCACAGAACATCAAATAAACGTTCTGCTCACTCTCTCTAGACGCAAGACTGTTGTCTTTCGACGACATTTGCAGTGAAACATGCAAATACGGGACCATTTTTTCCTCACGTGCCGTGCCCCAGCGTCCGCGTTCCTCAGTTCTTCCATGTGTTTCGCGAGCGCCATGTCGCAGCGTCCGCGGCTCTTTCGCAGGTGTTTTTTAGCGCTTTTTCTTTCGCGTACCATGCCACGATCGTCACGCTCCTTGGGAGGAGTTCTTTTTATTGTGTTTTCGAGCGTTATGTCACAGCGTGCGCGGCTCCTTCGCAGGAGTTTTTTAGTGCTTTTTTTCGCGTACCGTGCAACAGCGTCTACGCTCCTCGGGAGGAGTTTTTACCGCGTTTTCCGAGCGCCAGGTCACAACGTCCGCGGCTCTTTCAAAGGAGCTTGTTATCGCGTACCACGTCAAGCGTCCATGCTCCTCGGGTGGAGTTTTCAGCACGTTTTTCGAGCGCTATGTCATCGTATCCGCGTCTCCTTCGCAAGAGTTTTGGCGCTTTTTTTCGCGTACCATTCCGCAGCGTCTACGCTCCTCGGGAGGTTTTGTGTTTTCCGGGCACTAAGTCACCGCAGGAGTTTTAGCGCTTTTTTTCGCGTACCATGCCACAACGTTCACCCTCCTCGGGAGGAGCTTCCAGCGCGTTTTTCGAGCACTATGTCGCAGCGTCCGCGGCTCTTTCGCAGGAGCGTTTTTAGCGCTTCCTTTTCCCGTACCGGGAGGCGCTGCGAGCGCTCGATGGTGACGGACGCACTCCACATCGTCTCCGTAGATTTTCTGCTACTTCTGCGGACATCCACCTTGGTACCCCTGAAACTTGGATTTATCGTCACCGCCAAGTTCTCCGCTTCGCCTAGACAACACCTTCATCCAGGTGGGTCCAGTTTTGACAACTTGAGGGACATCCTTCACTCCCGGCTACAACGCCGCCTCGCTAAGGGCTCTAAGCCCGGCGATGGCGGCCGCCTACGTGGTTACGGGCTATGATCCTACCTCAAGCCAAGTACTGTCCATGGAGATTTCATCCTCCGAAAACACTATGCCATCAGAAGACGAATACCTCGACGACATGGTGAGACTGTGGCAACGCAAGCAAGCCAAATCAAAGTCTGCGTCTCAACAACAACGAGACGCCACAGCTGGCCGCCATTCCCCAGCCTTGCAAGGAACGCCGGCGCGCCATTCCTCCGGTAGTGTGCCTACCTCTGCTCCGTCCTCGCAGCCAGCGAAGCAACTTAAGTGGCGTCCGCGTCAGACTCCTCGCCTCTCTCGCGACGACTACATCGTAGTAGTGAAACCTCGCGTTCCCTGCGAGCTACGCACATTTGTCCCGGCCGATCGCGCGGGCGACGCCATCCGCAGCTACCTCGGCGACCGGACTACCACGCAAATTCAAGTGTGGCCAATCTGGGAACAGAACATCTTGGTCTGTAGCACCAACATTTTGCCTATGGCACAGCGACTCCTCGGGGACTTCCAGCTGCAAGTGGGGGATCAGCAGCTGCCCGTTCGAGGCCACGCCAAGGCACCAGGGGATACATGCAAGGGCGTCATCAACGTAAACCCTGCTGAAAGCCCGGAGAAAATAAAGTCTGACTGTATTGGCCTCGAGGTACTATCCTGGCGGTCCGCAAACTCGGAGATTCCGCGGCGGCGGTGGTGACTTTCGAGGGCACGAAGTTACCTCGCTTCCTCTTCTACCACTGCGTGGCGACGTATATCCGCGCCTACAAGAAAATGGTCCCTGTTTGTACCAAGTGCGGTACCATCGGCCATCGACCACCTCAGTGTCCTCACCCCGCTCCAACGCAGTGTGCCAAATGTGGAACCCCCGCACCTGCAGGTCTCAATACCCATGACTGCCACCCCAAGTGCCTCCTCTGC
This sequence comes from Rhipicephalus microplus, assembly GCF_043290135.1. Lineage (NCBI taxonomy): Eukaryota > Metazoa > Arthropoda > Arachnida > Ixodida > Ixodidae > Rhipicephalus > Rhipicephalus microplus. The sequence goes on along the minus strand of NC_134705.1, from coordinate 165,992,441 downwards.
CACGGCGCCCATGAGACTAGGACCAGTGGCTGCACAACAAAATATCAAAAATATCGGAAACGCAAGCAGCCCTCAACATCTCCTCGAGGGACCACCTCATGTTCGTCACAGCCAGACAGCAGCACCAACCTGCATCATTCGGCTCCACCACTCCACGCCGACACTCAAGCATTCCAACCGCTCGAAGCACCAGCGGCGGTACCTCAGGTGAGCAGTTGGGCAGGGAAAGTTGCTTCTAAGCCTCTCTCACCCCCTTCTGTCGATCCTCTTTCTCCCGAACTTGCGGCCCTTCGCCAGCAAGTTGCGGCGCTTCAAAAGCAAAATTCTCTTAACTAAACAACTCGAACTCTTAAATAAGCGACTTCAACCCCAACAACAGTGTACTGCAAGGCCATCCAGTATTGCCTCCTCTGTCCAGGCGGCTACGCCAGCTACGTCCAAGCTTAGTCCTCGCGCTAAGTCCACTCCCATTAAACCGCCGGTTCAAGCAGCCATGTGTACTCCAGCACTCGGAACCGGTGCCACATCTACTCCAGAAGCTCTTGAGGGTCCTGGGGCACCTCAGGTTCTCTTGCCCGCTAACCAAACTCTCCCTAGCGAAGAGCGCACCCCGCGCGTAGAGGAATGCCTCACGCGCGTCGAAGCTTTGATTAATCACCTCCTCACCAGCTTCTTGGTCCAACGCATAGTAGTAGAGGTTACCCAGGCTATTCAAGCCTGGGCAATCACCCAGTTTCAACCCAAGGCATCGCGTTCCCGCTCCTGCTCGGCGAGCAGTGAGGGTACAGTTCCACGGCGTCGTCGTAAAGTGGCTACCACCACCCCGCTGTCGAACAATCCGGCCTCCGTGCCCCTCCCTGCCTCTGAGGATTCCGAGCGGGACATAGAGGACCAAATAAAAAACCTAAGACAGTCACGATGGCTACCAATCGTACGTCCCGTTCAAACATTGCGTCTAAATTTGAGATCATACAGTGGAACCCTGGAGGCTTCGGGAACAGGCGAAAGCGTTCACATCTTTCTCTTTTCCTCAGCTCACTTGGCTCTCAGCCGGCCGTCTTGGCGCTCCAAGAATCTGGCCCTGCTCCATCCCTTTCTGGATACTGCTCCTATGTAGGCGGCACCACCACATGCCTCCTCGTGCATAAAGCTTACACGGCGATACAGGTTGACCTCGATCTGGATCTTCCTTTCGACTACTGCATGATATCAGTGCTGTCTCAGCGGAGGGGCCAACCATCAATACACATATTAAACGGGTACTGTCCCCCTCGCCTTGCGAGGGCTTCGTTTGCGCATCTCTTCCATCGGGCGCTGCGTATAGCGGCCCGACAACCACTCGTGATTGTCGGGGACTTTAATGCCCCCAGCCCTCACTGGGGTTACCACTACGAGAAGGCCCGGGGCAGAGAGCTCAAGGAGCTCATTTCCTCGCTGAGCCTGACGCTTCTTACCGATCCGGCACAACCCACACGTTCCGGCAACTCGGTCACGCGAGACACATGCCCCTACCTCTCCCTCACCCGTCACATCCGCGATGCTACATGGAAAAATTTAGGCGAAACCCTAGGCAGCGATCACTCTTTACTCCGCATTTCGTTCACACCGCGGCAGAAAATGCGCCAACACTGGGGCCAAGCCCGTTTCACCGATTGGACTCAGTTCAGAATGCAACCATTCCCCGCCGGCCTCTCCTCGACCGAATATGCAGCGTGGGCATCATACGCTCTCCATATGAAGCAAGCGAACACTCGCACCCTTGCAACCTCTAATTTGACTCCTGCAATCGATCCACACCTCCTACATCTTTGGCACGCTCGCCGCGGGCTCGTAAGGCGCTGGAAACGCACCAAACTTAATCGGAAACTTCGCGCTCGCATTGAGGCGCTCACTGCAGAGGCGGCCGCACACTCCGCATAACTTTCCGATGCTAGCTGGGCAGACACCTGTTCGAAGGCTGCAAACCAGATGAGCTCTAAGAGTGCATGGCGACTCTTTAGAAGCCTTCTCGATCCCTTCACCACCAGGGGAGAAACGCAACGCCAGCTTCACCGTGTTCTGCATGCCTTTCAGGGCACTACGGATTAACTCGCGCGAGAACTTTGTGACCGCTACATCTGCTGCACAATTGATCCCGCAGGCCCAGCATATACGTATTTCGGCGCCCCTAACACCGACCTCGACGCCCCATACACGCTTTCTGACTTACGATTTGCACTCACGAAAATGCGACGGGGCACGGCCCCTGGACCCGACGGAATCACAGTATCGCTCCTGGCAAATCTTCCCGACCAAGCACACCTCTCGCTACTCCACCTTATAAATTTGATATGGGACGGCTCTCCACTTCCAACGGAATGGACCACATTGGTCGTGACATTCATTCCCAAATCGGCAAAGTCCGTTAGTATTGAGGCACTGAGACCCATCTCACTTACGTCTTGCGCAGGCAAACTCATGAAAACCATGGTTCGCGAACGCCTTTCCGCCTACTTGGAGGCCAGGAGGACCTTTGCCGACACGATGTTTGGCTTTCGCCTGCATCTGTCGGCGCAGGACGTCTTGCTCCAGCTTCAACACGATATTATAGAGCCGACTACTATGCGCCATAACGATAAAGCCGTGCTCGCTCTCGATCTCCGCGGGGCGTTCGACAACGTCAAACACAGCACTATACTCACTAACCTGTCTACCACAGACTGCGGGAAGAAGACTTTCAACTACATTCGCGCCTTTCTATCACATCGCCCCGCCTTCATCCGCCTAAATTCTACCGAACACGGCCCGTACTTATTAGGCACGCGGGGTACACCTCAAGGGGCAGTCCTGTCTCCTCTGCTTTTTAACCTGGCGATGATAAACCTCCCCTCTCTTCTAAGCGAGGTCGAGGGAATACAACACGCACTATATGCAGACGATATCACAATCTGGACCAACACTGGCTCCTTAGCGCAAATAGAAGAACGCCTGCAAAAGGCTGCCCTTCTGGTGGACACCTACGCAGGTTCATGCGGGCTGGAGTGCTCTCCAGCTAAATTGGCTCTTCTTTCAGTCTCTCCGCTACCGCCGCCTCAAATTTTTCTTTCGTCTGGGCCCGTCCCATCAGTGCAAATATTCGGGTTCTTCACCTTACTTCGTCCTTGGATCCAAAGGGCACAATAGCAAGCCTCAGACGCACCAGCGAACAGGTGAGCCGCATGATGGGGCGAGTTTCTACCAAGCGCGGCGGCCTCCGCGGGTCTCAGTCCCTCCGATTGGCCCACGCGTTTGTGACCAGTCGCGTCCTCTACGCCTTGCCTTACCTTCGCCTGCGTCGTCGACACGACCACCAGCTGGACGTCCTTCTTCGTTCAGTATACAAACGCGCTCTGGACCTACCTATTGCAACTTCCAACAGCCGATTCGCGGCTCTGGGAGTACACAACACCTTTGCAGAGATGCGCGAAGCTCATCGCGTTAACCAAATCAATCGACTGTCGCAGACGCCTTCAGGGCGCCGTCTTCTACACAGACTTGGCCTTAACCCGATATCTGACCAAGACCCTCTGCAGCCGGTACCAGAGCTCTGGCGTCAAAAGCTATGGGTGGAACCTCTACCCCGTAATATGAACCCCGACCTCCATCCTGGCCGTAGACTAGCACGCGCCACGGCCCTTCATTCGCGACACTCTGATCGTCCTGGTGTTTTCTACGTGGACGTTTCGGGTCCCTCCCGCTCGGGTCACTTCACGGCTGCCGTGATTACAGAGGGCAAACACGTAGATGGCCTCTCCTTTCGAGCAGACACAGTAACGCACGCTGAAGAGGTTGCCATAGCTTTGGCCGCCTCTCACCCTGCCTCACGCACCATCCTGACGGACTCGCGCTCGGCCTGTTTTCAGTACCTTCAGGGTTCCATTGCCCCGCTGGCGGCTAGCCTACTACAGGCAGCCTCTTGGCGCTTTAACCCTCATCCTATTCGTATAGTCTGGACCCCAGGCCACTCGGGCCTGCCCGGCATCGAGGCCGCAAATGCCGCTGCCCACGCTTCTCCTGTCTGGGCCGTTGCCCCTCCATGTCCCGAGACAGACTCTGGCAATACCAACCTGACGCGCTTTCGCGCAATTTTGGCTTATTACCGGGCTTCGCGCCGCCTTTACCCGGACCTCGCACGCGGTTTGGAGAGAGCGGACGAACGACTGCTACGCCGCCTGCAGACGAACACCTTTATCAGTCCGGCGGTCGCCAGGCACTTTTTGCCGGAAATCAATGGCACCTGCTCGACCTGTCATGTCCTCGCCGACCATATCACGTCGTAGCATCGTGCCCAGTTAATCCCGTCCCTTTCTCATCCCCTTTTCCTATCCCAACTAGAGAGGCTTGGGAGGAGCACCTGCTCGGCTGCTCTACCTTGGCTGCACAACGCTCCTTGGTGGAGCGCGCACGGGCAGCTTCCAGCTCCACTGGCGTCCCGGAATAGGGTCTTGCCACTCTAGCACGCTGATGGGCCACGTCGGCACTCTCTAGTAGACTTTTTCTGAAAAAAATGTTTTTTACCACCACCACCATTTCCCGTACCATGTCACAGCATGCACGCTCTTTAGGAGTTTTCCAGCGTGTTTTCCGAGCGCATTTCGCAACACCCGCAGCTCTCTCAAGAGCTCTTCTAGCACTTTTTTTCACATATACCATGCTGCAGCGTCCATGGCACCTCGGTAGAAGTTTCTTTTAGCGGCTTTTTCACGCACAATGTCGCAGCATCTGCGGCTCTTCAGTAGCTATAAAGCGTTTTGCGGGAAAAGGTTTTTTCTAGGGAGCCTACATGAACGGCCGTTTTTAGGGTGGAGACATCTTAATAAGTGCCTTCAAGAAACTCAGCCAAAACCAGCGCGCAACGGGGCACGCTGTTGCCAGCTTTCACCAAATTCAGCATAGTTTTCTGTGCGCCGCCATTTTGGAGCCAGCCGCTGCTCCCTCCAGCTGTATACCTACGTAGACCAAGCATGTGTACCTACGTACGGCGCCGGTGGCCAGCCCTTGTAACAACACCTGGGCTTTTGACAGCGGCGGTTCTCAGGGTCGTGTAAGCGACCCAGTTCACAAAGTGAGCGCACGAAGAAATTCGCAGCCCACACAAAAACACTTGCGACATAATACTGAGGTTACGCTGACAAGAACGCAAGCGTGGCAACAGCTCAGACTAGCGAGTGCGTCTCCGTACGAACGCGCGGACGCGTCCCGTTTGTGGGCTTCCTACTCGCAATGCGTGGACGCAGCAACGACAACTTCGGTTATCTACTCGTTCGCGAACACCGCGAAACACATATACGTGTGCCGCAGGAAAAAAACAGTGAACGAAATACGCAGTACTCGCAGAGCAAATACGAGACGCACTGGTGGGCTCCCAGCCGTCTCGCTTCACTTGAGCCAGCCATAGTTGTCGTCGGCCAGGGCTCACTGGGAAGCGGAACATTCGCACCCCCTTTCTGTTGTGGTTAGTGCAGAGCGGTACGCAGCATCCAGGAACTCTAAGGCTTCACCGGCAGCGTTTAACACGCTACCGCAACGTTCGACGCCGTATTATTGAGAACCAAACGCAACCGGGTGTAGACGCAGTGCGGGCACCACGATGGGCTGACAGCGCGGCGTTGCTGTCTGGCAACATTGTGTTTTGGCGGGCGGCGGTGCGTTGGCGGCATGTAGTGGGTCAAAGGCTGACATCACCCTAAAAACGGCCGTTCATGTAGGCTCCCTAGTTTTTCCCATTTCGTTCCATTCTCGCTTACCTTGACACAGCATCGGTGGCTCATGCACAGAACTTATTCGTTTTAGCCCGTGCTGCGCATACCGTGCCAGAGCGCGCACGCCTTCTTGCAGATGTCTCGGCAAGTTTTCCGTCCACTATGCCACAAGTTCAGTGGTTCCGGAAGAGGAGCTCCTTTAGCATTGCTTCCGTGCACCGTGCCAGAGAGTGGTTGGCTCCTTGACGGCAGGTGTTCTAGCATTCATTTTTATACGCACCATCTGACAGGACCCGCACACAACTCTTTACGGAAACCGTCGTTCGAAGCGCTCCTTCGTGCACTACGTAAAAGCACCAGCAGGTCACCCTTGTGGCTACCAGTTAGCCTACTTCTGTTGGCTTACCGTACTTGCCAGAGCACTAGAAGTGTTGACAAAATCGGTGAAGCACACCGTCCTCATACCTTGCCGTATGCGAGTGCAGGCTACACTCTAAAAAAGAGCAAGTAAGAAGGGTGTCTTTTTGTCCCACAACAATTGTCATCTATATTGCGTTCCATCCTTGCCCTATCGCTCCGCGCCCGGTACATTCCGGTCACGATCGACATGCCCCTTATCAGGGTTACATTGCATTCCCGACGGGAAAGTGGCCAGCGCCGAGTTTTCAAGAAAGGAAGCGCCCGCAAGCCTGATGACGAATATTGTTGTGGGACAAAAAGACATCCCTTTTACTCGATATTTTTTCAGTGTATGGACTAGAGCAAAGGAATGTGATCCACGCCCATGTCCTTGATGTTACCCTTCAGCCCTCGCATGCAGTGTATTGAGGCCGTACCCACGACTTATTAGGCCATGCTACACTACACACTCTAGCGTCAAGTGGATCCTCCACTTCACGCAAAACAGACGAAGGAGGGCATGATATTCAGACTACTACAAAGCACCCTACGAACTGACAGAGCATGAATACGCGTTTGCTACCCCTCCAGTCCACAGCATCTGTCCACACTGCAACATAAAATGACAATGTACTAAATGCTATTAAATCAATTTACACGATGTAGAACAACATGAGTAGATTGTCTGCTAGACCAATGAGAAGCACCTCTACAACATTGCGTCGTCTACCCCTCTCTAGTTTTGCTGCCCCGTGTAAATTTTAATTCCTAACCAACTAGCTCAGCGACGTGTCGTAGCACGCAAGTTAAAGAACTCCAGGTGGTCCAAATTTCCAGAGCCCTCTACTACCGTGTCTCATAATCATGTGGTGGTTTTCGGTCGTTAAACCGCACATATCAATCAATCAATCAAGGTGTCGTTGCACTACAAGCCAATGAAATTCACCAAGTCGCAACGGGTGATTAGCATCCTATCGCGAGGGTTTTCTCACTAGAGCACTTTCAATTCAAGGCAATAGGGGCCATTGCTTGGAGAACTGGAGTGGGAACAGCTCAACATAAAAACATCTCAGAGATACAGAAGTGCCGGCAGCTCATTCATTTGGGCTTTAAGTAGCTATTTTTTGCACTTCATGCCAGAACACCAACGGCTGCCCTCGCTGACTCTGTCTGATGCAGCAACTTCAAAGCTAAAACTTTACTTTTGCTTGTACAAACCTACAAAACATCTGCATGCATGAGTTTGACTTATAAACAAAGCAAGGGCTAACGCCGGCTGAAGACCTTCAGCGAACACTATAGTGCGGGGCTATCTGGTCATTCCAGCGACGCAGGCGGCGGCATGTAGCCGTGCTTCGAAGCTCTCACACGGTGATAAAACTGTGACCCAGTTCGGTCTCTCGGTAGTCATGAACCACTGAACGCGCCTTCACGTAAACGCTCACATCACCATCTCGTCCGCCGTTTCAGCCTTCCGCTGCGCCACCAATAGTCGCTGGAATGATCAAATCGCTAGAGCCCACGCATGGCCTCTGAAATCGCATGCCGGAATGTTCGTAGTCTCGAAAGGGAGGCCACAACGCACGCAAGGTGGCTCGTGCAGCCACCAGCCAGAGGCACTGGCTGGATCTAAGTGCCCTTTCCATCGGCACCCAGCAGCGTGTGCGTGTTGCAGTGCAGTACGTCGGCACCATTGCCCCCCCCCCCCTTCGAACTTGGCTCCACTGACTGCAAGCCTATTGATATCTACAGGTTATTATATATTTGAGGCTATAAACGAATACTAATCACAATTAGCGTGGCTGACATTGAACATCAACTCCGCTGGTGGGATGTGTACCTTTCATAAGAACTGCCAGTGGGTGACCTGGGTTGGCTTAGTCGCCAGCCAAATCGTGTTGTTCGACTTCAGCGTGTTGAAGCAGGATCGGGGAGGAAGGGCGTGGCCTCGTTGTGTCTGTGGTCATTGATGCCAAGATGCCCCGCAGTACCTCCTGCAGGCTGGAGCGTATGCGTTCGCTTCACGTAGAGTCGAGCTTCGGTGGAGCTCAGTTTGAGCTACAGGTAGGCGGACGGAAGTGTGACTTCTGAATGGCTGCTGCGCACTTCAGGTGGTTGGCCATTCGGATATACCATAAAGCAAGCCCATTCTTCTTTCCAGTGTACACGTTTTATCTATTTCCGGAAACAATTCCAGCATTACTGTGACGCCGCCGGTAAATTTTGCTGATTTACAGCTCATCAGTCAAACTAAACATACACTTACCGTTCGGGTGAGGTCTGCATTACGCATACAAAAAAGTCGATGCAGCCCACGTCAAAAATATGACTGGGTACTCCCAGAACGAGCGCTGGAGCTATTTCTTGGCAAAAATTGCAGCATATCATTCTACTTGATTTTCTTATTGTTTGAAGGATGTGCAACTATGATAAATGGTTGGAAGTGAGCACCTTTGCGTCGATTACGTCTTACGTTATCAAGCTCGTTAGCGCTGTAATACGTCGCACTCAAAAAACTTCAATCATTCCAACTGCTGTTCCTAATTTTTAATTGCTGTACACTGAAATTCTGATTACCAGCTTTTTATGAGAATAATTTCAGGCGTGCAAACAAACGTTAACTAGAAAGACCGAATATATACAAAACAAATATATGGAGTTCCTAACCTAACTGTTGTTGCTTCAAGTTTTCCTAGCAGTCATAACAGATTGGTTATTACGGGAAACGTGTTGACTATGCGAGATGGTTCGCGAAATTTTTCAATGCTTTGTTAGCGGTATATCCAAGGTCGGTTGGGATGCGCCTTCTGATACGAGCTGCGGGCACGCCAAGAACAGTGCGATGTGTTCAGGAGTGGGCATGCCACTCCACACTTCCGAGGTAATGAATCGAAGTTTTCGAGACAAGTCTTCGTTTCATTTTTACTTAAGCTGCGACGCTTGTGCGTGACACTGAAATGGCTGTCTTTATAATACGTCATCACTGCTGCTTCATGTCACCCTTTGGCCCAAGCACACACTTCGCATATACTGATTGGTGTCCGAGCAGATAGCGGACTCGTGTGTTATACACCTGAGCATGCTACTCGCGTTCAAGCTTCAAATGCGCTGATTTTAGCCTCCGTTATCGGCGGCTTTAATGTGACCATCAGCAAACAGCCAGCGCCGTTATCCGGGCACTCAGACGAAACATGTGGTAACCGTGGCGGAACAAAACATGTACATCCGTGCACTCAGCCAAAAGTTGAAGAAAACTCTTTGGACGTTACCACATTACGTAAAGCCAGTTACGGAATGACCCCATCAAATTACAAAAGGTGTTGCTTTCGAGTTCTCAGTGTTCTCTTATCGGTGAAGCTAACTTTTACAAGGCCGAGTTTTGTTTGCGCTTCACAACTGTGAAGTTCAAAAGGCTGAAACAAGGTGTCAGATAGTGTCAGACGTTCTTTTAAAGACCCTGCTCCACCTGAGCTTTCATGAACGCCAGCGGAGGCGCGGGAAAAGGGTTGATCACGGGACAAGTTTCATGGTGCACGGCCGGACTCGACTCTTTCTCCGGCGCTCCCCTTAAGGAGCGTGCGAAAGGAGCGTCGAGTCCGGCCGTGCATGGTGTGGATTGCCGTCGCCCTCCCTCGACAGATGGCGCTGAACGGCATGTGGTGCTTTCGAGCAGTGCCTTCGTCGAGGTCGGGCGTGTTTTTGGAGAGCTCCGGAATGACAGCTACAGATAAGTGTTTTTGCATGTTTCCAGCCTGCCTCTGTATGTAGCGTTATGAGAACGTAAGGCGCTAGCGTAAAGCTTGATTAGGTCTAGTACGGTGTACGTTCTTTTTTTTTAGTATTCTGTACTGTGTCTTTTTTTTTTCTCCAGCCACCACGTGGCTGAGGCCTGCGCGTAGACCGACCACGTGCATGCGCAGGTGCTGTGAAGTGTAGCGTATTTATTTATTGTGGTTCTTTTTGGCTTAGACCAGTGTATTTTAGTACAGTTTTCTAACACGTGGGCATCGGTAAACTGAGCTAGCCATGGTCAAAAAGACCGTAAAGTGTTCAGAGTGCGGGATAGGGTGGAAGGTGGAAATTAGTGCGGAAGAGAAAGCAGAAGATGACGCCAAGTGTAGACAGTGCGAGTTCGAGGAGAAAATGAAAAATATGATGGCGGTCCAGAGTGGGCTCATGGAGAAAATCGCAGAGCTGGAGAATGCATTGGCGAAGGAGCGAGAGAAAACGTCAGCCATGGAGGAAAGGCTCCGGGCAGCCGAGAAGGGCCTATCGAAGGTCGTGAAGGGTAACGAAGACGCAGGTGACGGCGGAAGCATTTTGGCGACGACCCCCCGTGCGGGAGAGATGAGGGAAACAGGCATGACAAAGGCAGATACATTGGCCACAGGGCCCAGCTACCGGGAAGTAGTTTTGAGGGAGGGAGGGAGCAAACCAGCAGCCGTGACTCACGCTAGTCACCTAGTCAGCAGCCAGGTGCAGGTTTCAGAAGGAATGTCTGAACAGGTCATCATCGCCGGTGACTCAAATTTAGTCCGATGCGCAGCGGCAATCAAAGAAAGGGTGAAAGGCGACAAGAGAGTTGCGATAGGGACGTTCCCAGAACAAACGCTGGGGACAGTAATGAGTCAAGCGGGTGAACAACTCGCAGCTAAAGCTAACAATCGTAACCTCGTTGTAATTGCGGGAGGGTTAAATGACGTCCTGAAAAAAGAATCGTCAGGACTAGCGACGACCTTGGCGAAAGGGGTGGATGACATGCGCACCGTGTCTCCCCAGGTGCAAATTGTAGTATGCACAGTACCGGAAGTACCAGTACGCAACGTCAACCTGCAAAGAGCGGTAGTCGACGCGAAAAAAGAGATATGGCGAATTAGTCGAGAGAAGGGTTTCGAGGTAGTGGATTTAAACAGGGAAGTGCACAGGTGGGGTGGATTCCAAAGAGACAAGATTCATTTCGATAAGAGGCTTGGACACGAGGTGGGCTGGCGACTGGCAGGACGCGCAGTAGCTTTTTTGGGGGGCTCTCGGGCCCTTCGGAGTCCGGGGTAGCTCGTAACAGGGAAAACAACCAGGAGGACGCTTTGACAGGTAGAATTGCGAAAAACCAGAAAAAAGGTAAAAGAAAAAGGAAAAAGGCGCGTGTTGCAATTAGTTACATAAACATGCAGGGTGGCAGAAAGAAGGCAAAATGGTTAGAGATTGAGGAGCAGTTAAACAAAGAACAGATAGGCGTGTATGCGGTTACAGAAACACACCTTAGAGACTTGGAAGAGCCACCACATATTAAAAATTATGTTTGGGAAGGGTGTAACAGGACCATATCGGAAAGGAAAGGTGGGGGTGTAGGAATGCTAATTCACCGCGGAGCCAAATGGGTTAGAGTGAAACAGACGTGTTCAGAGCACCTCTGGGTTCTGGGCAAGTAGGTGGAAAGGAAACGTGGCTAGGGGTAGCCTACTTGTGGACGGGGAATAACTGCAGAGAAAAGAATCAGGAGATAGTGGATTGCATGAGTGCGGATATTAAGGAATTTGGTAATGGGGCCGAAATCATCCTTCTAGGGGACATGAATGCCCACATACATGACCTTGACGGATATTCAGACACCAATGGGAAGTTATTACTAGATCTTTGCGAGCAACATAGTCTGGAGATAGTTAACACGGGGCCTAAATGTGACGGCCAGATCACATGGGAAGTCGGAAACAAGCAATCAAGTATTGATTATTGTCTCATGACTGAAGGAATTTACCACAAACTGACAGAAATGAGGATAGACGAGGAAGGCATTAACAGCTTGGGTAGTGATCATAAACGAATAACATTACAAATGGGATACGAAACTAAAAATATGAGCATGGAATCAGTCTGGCAGCTCGTATTTAAATGACAAACAAATAATAAATATAGCCGCAAGAGTCGAGAAAGAAGTAGGCGAAATACCAGGCAAGGACTGGGAGTATAGGGAGATGTTACATCTAATGTCGAAGGAGATAGGGAAAGAGAAGAAAACCGTTTGCTGGAAAGGAAAAAGGAAGCCAAAAAGTTGGTGGAACAAGGAAATCCGGGAGGCGATCGAGAAGCGACGCGAAGCATCACGGGAGCATAGAAAGGCAAAAAAGGAGAAGCGGCCGCAGGACGAAGTCAAAAAAATATGGGAAATATATTTGGAGAAAAAATCCCTTGTACAGAAATTGGTAGAGGCAAAAATTAAAGGTGAAAGTGAACGCTGGATGACAGAGATACACGAAAAAAAGGAGGCCGCGCCTAGGATTTTTTGGAGCCACATAAAGGCGCTAGGTAGGAAGTCTGTCACAACGCAACAACATATTCTAGATGAAGGAGGAAATCAATTGGAAGGGTACGAAGCGCTAGGTTACATCCAAAAGGTAACAGCCGATTCGTTTCAAAAGAGCGTCCAGGGGATCTCCCCGGTGAGTAAAAGTGTGGCGGAGAAAGCAACAGAGGAAGAGCTAGTACTAGATAATTTCAACTGGAAAAAGGCCGAAGGAAAAATTCCAAAGCGCACTGCCGCGGGTTTAGATGGGATTCCCGTTAGCCTCATTAACGAACTAGGACATAACACTAAAGAAGCATTGTTAAAAGCAGTAGAAAAAAGCTTAAAGGACGGACAAATACCGGACAGTTGGCGACAAAGTAGAATGAACTTAATCTATAAAGGCAAGGGAGAAAAGGACAAGATTCGCTCGTATAGACCACTAACCATTACATCGGTACTATACAGGTTGGCGATGCAAGCAGTAAAAATGAAAATAGAAACATGGGCCGAACATAACGATATTTTGGGAGAACTTCAGAACGGATTTCGAGTCGACAGGCGGTTAGACGATAACCTGTTTGTTCTCACTCAGTGTATAGAAATATCTAAAATAGAGAATAGGCCCTTGTACGTGGCTTTTCTAGACATCACTGGGGCATACGACAACGTTAATCAGGAAATTTTGTGGGATATATTGAAAGGAATGGGCATGGGCGACGACTGTATACAGCTTTTGAGGGAGATATACCGAGAAAATACAGTTTGCATAGAGTGGGAAGGAATGCGTAGCAAAGAGAACGTTGAGGTTAGCAGGGGTCTGAGACAGGGATGTTCTTTGTCCCCACTGTTATTCATGCTGTACATGGTGAGTATGGAAAAAGCGCTAGAAGGTAGCAACATTGGTTTTAATCTGTCACACAAACAGGGCGGCATGATGATTGAGCAGAAGCTTCCAGGTTTATTTTATGCGGACGATATCGTCTTATTTGCGGACAGTCGAGATGATATACAGCAGCTGGCGAATATATGCGGAAGGGAAGGTGAAGCTCTTGGACTAGGATTCAGTGTAACGAAGTGTGGTTTGATGGTATTCAATGATCCCTGTGATCAGACGGTGTCCATACAAGGCCAAGAAATACCGAGGGTAAGTGAATACAAGTACCTTGGAGTATGGGTAAATGAGAGTGATAGATACATGGAGGTACAGGAAAAAGCCTCGGCAGCAAAAGGAAAGAGGAATGCGGCAATAATGAAGCACAGAGCGTTGTGGGGATACAATAGGTATGAGGTGCTTCGAGGTCTGTGGAAGGGTGTAATGGTTCCAGGGCTTACTTTTGGGAACTCAGTGGTGTGCATGAGGGCAGAGGTGCAATCGGGAATGGATGTAAATCAAAGGACTGTGGGACGCCTCGCGTTGGGTGCTCACGGGAAGACGACAAACGAGGCTGTAAAGGGCGATATGGGGTGGGCAGGTTTTGAGGCGAGGGAAGCGCAGAGCAAAATAAGGTTCGAAGAAAGGCTAAGAAATATGAAGGAGAGTAGATGGGCAGAAAGGTGTTCCGTTATTTGTATAGGAAGAGCGTGGACACACAGTGGAGAAAAAGAACTAGAAGACTCACTAGTAAGTATACGGCTGGTGTTGTGAGCCATATGTCAACAAAGAGCGTTAAGGCAAAAGTCAGGGAGGCGGAGAGGATTTACTGGATGGCAGCTATGGAGAAAAAACCGGCTTTGAGTAACTACCGAAAGGGCAAAAATGAAATAAGGAGGGAGGCATTTTACGATAATTCAAGGGGAAGCGCTTTACTGTTTGAAGCGAGATTGGGTTGCCTTAGAACGCGTAGTTATAAAGCAAGATTCAGTAAAGAACAATGCACATGCTGCGGGAAAGATAAGGAAACGGCGGAGCATGTTCTGATTGAATGTGGAGATATCCACCCAGGTGTACGTTTGGGCACGAGCCTACAGGAAGCCTTGGGTTTTAGGGACAACAATGGAAAGCTGAACACACCCGCGATTGAAATAAGTAAGAGACGGTTAGAGTATTGGTGGCAGAAAATTAGAGAGAAAGGACAAAAATAAATATTGGAAAAATAAAATATGGACAGTGTGCCGTAAATGGCAGAGAACTTAAGCTGAAAATTTACCTTTTTTCCATTAAGATAGAATTTATCGAAGTAGAGGCATTAGGCCAACAAAAAAAAAGAAAAAAAGATTTTTTTTTTGTCGAGCCTGGTGGCATACTTGCCACCACCCCGTTATAAAGGGGACGCTCATAGCATCCATCCATCCATGCTGGGCGCCACATGCCGCTCAGCGCCATCTGTCGATAGCCATCTGCCTGCCTTCAGCTACACATCTATCTGTTTCGGCCTCGGGAGCCCGTTTGGCTGCTTGCCTTACAGGAGTCAGGAATTCCGGAGGTGACAGCTGAGGTAGTGTGGCGAACTTGGGACCCAGGCTTAACACACGCTGTACATAGTCCGTGATGGGCGCCTCACACGCAGTGTGGATTGGGTTGCTCGGTGATAATTTTTTCCTGGGAGTGATGGCCCGAAGGTGTGCCAGCATATTTTGCCAGATGAACTCGGTCGTTCTGCCAGTGGAGACGCAAAACTCCAGCGACTTTTTCTTGGCCCTTCGAGGGCTGTAGGTACTGCTCACTTGAAAAAACATCACGTCCCGAAGCTGGCACGCTCGACGTTTCCATTCCGAGCGAAGAATTTCGCCAATTCGAATGCCATGTCCCGTCGAAGGGATGAAGACTTTGAACAACAGCTTGACTGCAGGCGGTAGGAACTTGAGGCGTAAGCAAAAGCAAAAGTGCGCGTTTAGCATTCAGCGACGCCAATCAGGTTGGTGATGTGACACGCATTAGCAGGGCGCTGAGCGCACAGCAGTTCTGCTCAGATACATGCGCCGCACCAGCCAGTGGCTTGGTACCGCCGCCACTGGGTGGCGGTTTTCTTTGAAAGTTCCATTATCAAAATAGCCAAGTCTTTTGGGTCGCAAGCACAGCGCCATGCTTCGTGCATGCCGCCAACAAAGACAAGCGACCCAGAGTGCCACCGTCAGCATAGCAACGCCACACCAGCGGAAACCTCTACACGAGAACCGTGGAGGTGAGGTGGACTACCCGCTGTTCCCTCCCTCTTAGCCATGTGAGCATCTGACTCCACTCACACGTTGCCCGTGACGGACCTCTTGGAGGTGGGGAGGGCACGATCCGAGGTCGCGGCTCCAACTAAGCTGGATTACATAGGCTCGCCACCACGCGTATCGTCCAGGCACCTGGATGATGGAATGGACTGGAAACTTCTCTGCTAGGCGTGTAAGGACCGACTCCTTATCATCGGCATCCACATACGCTGGATTACCGAGAGACGCAAGCACCTCCTGCTGTTGCCTAGTCTGTCAGGTCCTGCGTCAAGGAATGCGTTCCTAATGCCAGCGCCTCTGAGTCGTCAAATTTCCGGAGCTTACCAATCTCCCAGCCGTTCCGGCATTGTTCTGTTCGCAAAGCGAACTATGGTGTAACCTTTTCTTGGGAACACACCTTCGCAGAGTGGACCAGTGTCCACTCGTGTGAACTTAATTTTGTAAGGTACCTCGCCCCTACACACTGGGTTACAGAAGCTCCTCACCACCTCCGGCGTGGATATAACAGGGTACCCGGGTACCCTTTCTTTCGCCACCCCGCGGGGGAGGTGCACGTGCATTGAACACGCAAATTTTTGTAGTAGAGCTTCGACTTTCTCTTTTTCGTAGGGCAGGGCTCAAGTTTTGTAATTATCGAGCGAGACAAGTCATAGGGACAATTGGTGTCGGAAAGACATGATTAAAAAGACTGTAAAATGTTCAGGATGTGGGGTGGGTTTGTAAGTGGACCCAAGTGTAGAAGCGGAAGAAGAGGCTGGCACGAAGTGTAGGCAATGTGAGGTCGAGGAAAAAATGGAAAAAATCATGGTTGTCCAGAGTGACCTGCTGATGAGAACCATCGAGCTCGAGATTGCGATGGCAACAGAGCAAGAGAAAACGAGGGCTATGAGAGAAAGGCTGAAGTCCGCCGAGGAAGCACTAGCCAAGGTGAACAGAAGAGCGGCCTACGAAGAGAACAGTAGAGAACCGGCAACCAGAACGGCAGAGAAGAAAGAGCAAGCAAGTTTGGAAAAAACAGGTTCAGCCGGTTCAATTGTCGCAAGGCCCAGCTTCAGCGAAGTAGTGGTGGGGCTGGGAGGGGACAAAGCAGCTGGCGTCACAGGTGCGAGTAACCCCCAGGTTCAGGACGCTCCAGCTGAAAAGTCACAGCATGTGATAATCGCCGAGGACTTGAATTTAAATCGATGCGCAGAAGCAATCAAAGAGTGGGTAAGAAGTGACAAGAGGGTTGCAGTACGGACGTTCCCAGGATGCAAGCTGGAAGCAGTCATGAGGCAAGCGGGCGAAAAACTCAAAACTAGAGCTGGTAGACGAAACCTCGTGATAATTTCAGGCGGTTTAAAAGATATGGCAGGACTAGCGACCACACTGGCGAAAGAGGTCGATGGCATGCGCGCCACTTCTCCTAAGGTACAGGTAGTAATTTGCACGATACCGGAGATACCGGTGCGGGACGGCAACCTGCAAAGAGCCGTGGTCGACGCAAACCAAGAGATATGCAGGATAATAATAATAATAATAATAATAATAATAATAATAATAATAATCACACTGTTTATTTTTCATCAATAGTTCGATGAAGGACAGCTGCAGGTAAAAGCTGCTCTCCAAAAGAGGCAGCTTGACAAAGGCCCACAGCTACCTTTTATAACGACAGCAGTGGCGAACAATCAGCAATGTGAAGGCAACAACAATAACAAAAACACCAAATAGATAAATAAATAAAAATAAATATATAAAAGTTAAGTCGAAATTCCAAAAATAAAAATAGCAACCATGATAATACAGCAACTGCAAAGAAATCATAAAAACTAAACATCTGTATATCGCGCTACTGAATCTGTGTAGAATGTAAAAAATCTATGACACCTTTCACATATTTATTAAGTAACGTAGGAACTATGTTAGATAACTTATCTGTGGAGTAGTTTGTTCTCAAAGTTGTTATTTGCCATGTTTCTTTATTTCGTGTTTCAAACAATGTAATATTTGGCTGCAGTATTGAGAAGTCATACAAAAAATGTCGACTTTCTTTCCATTCACGCCTGATTGCCAATGCTAACTTGAAATTGTAGAGATGTACGGGAAGTATTTCAGCCTAGATGAGTCAAGAGAAAGGCTTTGAGGTGGTGGAAATAGAGAGGTGCATAGGTGGGGTGGTTTTCAACGAGACAAAATTCACTTCAATGGGCGGCTAGGTTGTGAGGTGGGTTGGCGACTTGCAGGACGTGCAGTAGCTTTTTGGGGCGGCAAGCGGGCCCTTCGGGGTGCAGTATAGCTATAACGAGGAAAACAACCAGGGAAACTCTGTGACAGGTGGTATGCACAGATACGATTCCAAAGTGGCGCCAATATCTAAGATAGGTAGAGTCCGGGGCAGAAATAGACGTAGCCACGAGCACCGAGCCAATTCAAACATATGGTATATTACATATACTAGATATTACATATAGGGTATATTACATTAGGCATGGAAGACATACATGCAGGGTGGTAGGAACAGGCTAAAGTGGGAAGACATAGAACAGCTAAGGGAGGAGAGGCCGTTGGTATACGGTTTTGTAGAAACACATCTCAGGGACATGGAACAACCTCCTAACAATGAACTCTCCGCGTGAGAATATTTTAATAGAACAGAAGGCAGAAGAAAGGCTGGTGGTATTGGGGCATTCATTCATAAAAGTACAAACTGGCAAAGGGTCAAGCAGGAGTGCAAGGAACATTTATGGCTAATAGCGAAAGTGGCAGAGCAAATGACACTCCTTGGTTTCGTGTACTTGTGGACGGTAGCAAAAGCCAGAGAAAAAAACCGGGCTTTGGTGGAGTGTATGTATATCAAATTACATTCAGTAGTTAGGAGAGTGCGAGTTATACTAGGAGATATGAATGCGCACATAGAAGATATAGATGGGTATACCGACCCGACAGGCAAAATGATCATGAATATATGTGAAAGGCTTGATTTGATCATTTGCAATTAACAGTACCGAGAAGTGTGAAGGGCAAATAACATGGGAGGTAGGAAGGCTTCAGTCGACGATAGATTATGCACTGATGTCACATAGGGTGTATGATAAGCTCAGGAGAATGCACATAGATGAAGGTGGCTCCAGAAGTCTGGGTAGCGATCACAAACGTATCAAGCTAAGCTTTGGAAGAGCATTGAAAGGGGAAGGAGACAAGATGAGCAACTACAGGAAAATTTTTATCCAGAAAGGCAAATTGAAATAGCCACTAAACAAATTGAGAAAGTAATCACGGAGGATAATAAGACAGTGTGAACATACACGGATCTACTTACACTCTTTGAGCTAGAGCTTGCTAAGACGCGTGACAAGTCACCCCGGAAAAGAAGACACAAACCCAAAAGTTGGTCGGATGAGGAAGTTAACAGAGCCATAGCAAAACGTCAGGAAGCCTCTAGGGAACACAGACATGCTAAGCAGCGGGGTGAACCGACAGATGATGTTGAAAGAAAATGGGAAATCTTTCAAAGCTGTATAGAAGGGATGCGTTCCTTCTGATCAATGGAAAGATTAGAAGAAAGGGAGCCCAGCAGCTGGCAGAAGAACATAAGAAAGATAGAAAGCCAACTGCGAAAATTTTGAAACCATCTAAACTCCTTGAGAAGTGAGACGGGCCTAGAGCAGAGGTTTACAACTACAGATCAAGGTGCTAGGCTAGAAGGGGACGAAGCTATTCAATATACAAGAACAAGGCGGACAGAAAAGTTTCAACAAAGAAGTGCTTTATGCACCACAAGAGACAAGGATGAATCAAGTTGCGCAATTGCTTCATTTTCACAACGAGAGTGGAAAAGGGCTGAGAAAAAGGTTCCTAGTAGTACATCAACAGGCCCAGATGACATTCCAATTATGCTAATAAAGACATTAGGTCCGAAGTCTAAGCAGGCTTTGAGAGCGGCAGTGAGCAAAATAATAATCAATGGTGAAGTCCCCGACGGATTGAAGCTTAGCAGGATCAGCATGATCTATAAAGGAAAGGAGGACAAAGCTGACATACACAACGACCGTCCTATAACAGTGACATCAGTGGTCAACAGGCCGGTGAGGCAGATTATACAGGAAAGACTGCAGGCATGGATAGAGGATGAAGGGGGTGCAGGGGGAACTGCAGAATGGGTTTCGGAAGCACAGGAGGTTGGAAGACAATCTGTTCTCACTGACGCAGTGCATCTAAATAGCAGAAAAGACACAAGCCCCTGTGGCTAGAATTTTTGGATATCACAAGAGCGTACGATAGCGTAGTTCAAGAGGAATCGTTGGGAATACTGGACACACTAGGCGTGGAAGATGTAGTCACTAATCTTTTAAAGGACATCTATACTACATCCTTTGACGATAACAAGGTAATTATAATGTGGGAAAAACTGGTATTCAAGCCTGCAGAGGTTAAACGGGGGCTTAGGCAGGGGTGTCCCCTGTCACTCTTATTATTCATGATGTACCTACAAGGATTAGAGGCCAAATTATAGGGAAGTGGACTGGGCTTCAACCTCTCTTTCGTGAAACAAGGAAAACTCATTGAACAGGGCACTACCAGCATTGATGTACGCAGATGATATAGTGCTAATGGCCGACAACGAGGAAAATTTGCAGAGATTTGTGGACATCTGCGGTAATGAGGGATATAGGTTAGATTTCAGATTCAGTAAGGAAAAATCAGCAGTCGTGATTTTTAATGACAATGAAGGTAATAAGCTTAGAATACAAGAGGTCATGCTAGAGATAACAGATAAATACAAATACCTTGGCGTATGGATAAGCAATGGGGCCGAGTACCTAAGGGAACACGAAACACACATGACGACTAAAGGTAACAAGAATGCAGCGGTAATGAAAAACGAGGCACTGTGGAATTACAATAGGTGTGATGCTGTGAAAGGGAAATGGGAAGGGGTCATGGTTCCTGGTCTGACGTTCGGCGATGCGGTCTTGTCCATGAGACCAGCGGTTCAAGCAAGATTAGAAATTAAGCAACGTGGAATAGGTAGGCTTGCCTTAGGAGCTCACGGGAATGCACGAAATCGGGAAGTACAAGGTGATATGGGATGGACATCATTTGAGGACAGGGAAGCTAGCAGCAAGATAAAATTTGAGAAGCGATTGAGAGAAATGGGGGAGGAGCGTTGGGCTAGAAAGGTATTAAACTACTTGTACATGAAGAATATCGATGCAAAATGGAAGAAGCGAACCAGAAAATTGACTGGTAAATACTTAGAAAACAGCAGGGGGCCAAACCAAAAAGAATTATTGGTTAAGAAGAAGGTGAAGGAAGCTGAGACCGATATGTGGAGAATCGGCATGATTAAGATGTCCGCACTAGAGATCTATCGAACTCTTAAGCAGGAAATTGCCAAGGAAAGAATCTATGATAATACTCGGGGTAGTTCTCTGCTGTTTGAGCCCAGGACGGCAGTACTGCGAACCAAGACATATCGAGCCAAGTACGAAGGGGTAGACACGGTATACAGTGCTTGTGGAGAGGAAGAGGAAACTGCCGAGCACTTGATAATTTTTTGTGAAGGGCTTCACCCTGTAGTTCAGGTTTATAGCGCAGAGTTTTTCAAAGCAATGCCCCGCCACGGTGGTCTAGTGGCTAAGGCACTCGGCTGCTGACCCGCAGATCGCGGGATCAAATCCCGGCTGTGGCGGCTGCATTTCCGATGGAGGCGGAAATGCTGTAGGCCCGTGTACTCAGATTTGGGTGCACGTTAAAGAACCCCAGGTGGTCAAAATTTCCGGAGCCCTCCACTACGGCGTCTCTCATAATCATATGGTGGTTTCGGGACGTTAAACCCCAAAAATCAGTTTTTCAAAGCACTTGGGTTTAGGGATGGCGAGGGCAGAATGGACTTTAAGCGGGTAGAATTAACTAGACGGAGGTTATCTGATTGGTGGCTAAAGTCAAGGCACGAGTGAAAATTAAACACTTCAATGCAAAGTATGAATCCTCAACCTCACTATTTAAAAAAAATAAATCTAGTTTTAGGATCATTAAGTATTATGGCTTGGTGGCGCTAGCCACCACCCGATCTAAAGGGTACAGCCATATCCATCCATCCATCCATCCATCCATCCATCCATCCATCCATCCATCTATCCATCCATCCATCCGCCTCACGCAGCGGGGTGCCTAAAATTGTGGAGAGTGTCATACCCAATCAGCTTCCATGTACTCCATTACGAGAGAGCCTGCCATGTTCATTCTCATTCGTTGCTTTCACATCGTAAAAGTAGGTAAAGCAGAGTGATTTGTAGTTACTGCACCCATATCTTGCTTTGCAGCATTCGCTTGGAAAGACGTTGCAAAAGACAGACCTTCGCAACAGCAAGTCCGTTGCAAGAACACGACCAGAAGTTATTCGAGATGGTTATGATACACAAGTCTTTATTGCGCATATTATTGCATGCAGACTGATCTCGGCGATAAAGGAACCTCTCATAACGCCAGCCATGTAGTACGCCTTTGTGAAAAACTTGCTTTACGTTGAGTCCAAGTAACTAAATTTTGTGCACCTCATGTTTTCACACATCATCAGTAAGAGCCAAAGTCAGTGGAAAAGATATCAGAAAAGAGTTACCTTACGCGGGGAATGGTGTAGTAATCTAAGCCATAACCCGGTGCTCTTTTTCACTGGCTTTGGAAAAAGTCTCCCCACACACATCACCATGCATCCACCTTCGTTCAAGTTTAAAGCCACTCCAAAGAATCTTCAGGAGCAAACATAACAGTACAGAAAAGTCTTAGCAAAATATGACTCGTTTCTCTGGCGGTAAACTTACTAGAGGGCAAGTCTGGTCTTAGCGGCCCGTTCAACGGCTCACTGGTCGGTCGATCATGTCCGAACTGGGCAGTCGCGTCTCGCACTGCTTCGATGTTAGTGCCGTTTTTGTCTTTCAAGTGTGGCGGTGGCTTTGAGAAGCGACCGCCAATGTGACAGTCATGGGGTCATGACGTGAACGAAGGCGGCACTCGGCTTGTTCAAGACTAACCTTTTTTATTTGGGGGGGGGGACTTGTGCTTCCCAAAATGGAAAGGCAAGGTGCAAGAAGTGAGTGTCGTGCATGTGATCGGTCGTCGATAATCTGACTATTTGTGGAACCCGTCCTCTTTTATACGGTAGCCACCAAACCTTCCGACCTTAATGTTCAACTCGCGTAAGCTCTCGACTAATCTTGGTTATTTGTGTCCGGCGTGCGATCTTCTCAATGATAAACAATCGCGATACTTCTCACACTTCGGCGTTTTCTGCACAAGATTTGTCGAATGTTTTCGGGTGAAAGCCGAATTATTCCGACTACGGCCAATGCGGGGCAAAGCCATGTCCGGCCAACCAAACTGGTCCTATGGTTGCTGCTGCCACGTTATACCCCCGAACTCATCTGTCGAACTTTGTTTTTCTGTCGAACTTTTGCCCTCTCTTAAAATACTGTTACCCATGACATAATACATGGTCGAGATTATCACGTGGTTGCGATGTAGGCGAAGGCAGCAGTCAGCGTGTCCACAGATGGCTCTTTACTTGACCAAACTTGTGGCCGAGAATTGAAAAGTTGGATCATACAAATATACGCTGTATGATTCTACGGTTTCTTCCGGACACCCCGGTAAATAGGGCGTAAGAAGACCAGAGGCTACCAGCCACATACAGTAACGTACCCCAAGGCGAATATACGCTTTCTGCTATCACACGCTTCACCGGCACTCTCCTTGAAGTAGCAGAGCAGTCTATGTTCCGCCACCTGGTGTTGGTGGACACGTGCACCAATACACTGTCCCTTTTGGCCACCCCGCCACGGAAGTCTAGTGGCTAAGGTACTCGGCTGCTGACCCGCAGGTCGCGAAATGAAATCCCAGTGGCATTTTCGATGAGGCGAAAATGTTGTAGGACCTTGTGCTCAGATTTGGGTGCACGTTAAAGGACCCCAGGTGGTCGAAATTTCCAGAGCCCTCTACTACAGCGTCTCGTAATAATATGGTGGTTTTGGGATATTAAACCCCACATATCTATATATATAGTTGCAATAGACCTTGTGGGGTGCTGGAAAAGGAGGCAACAGACTTCTCCTATAATCTTGGTACTGTCCGTCTTAGTCTGGTTTGGTTCCAACCCCATATAACTAAGGTTACATGGTGTCAGAAGTGGCCTGTAGGTAGTGAGATTGTGAATGACAATAATTGACAGACCACGTGACACGAGTCTTCATGACCTGGACTCGCGGTGAAATCAAGAGGCACCAAGTGAACGTTGCAGAAACAGCAACATGGCAGTCGGAAATTAGCCCCGTTAAGCGCGCTTTTGTTTCGCACCACCAGGGGATGCGGAATCGTCAGGACAAAACTACACGGCTAAAGTGCATCTGCAAGAAACGGACTAGGACTTGTCAGAGCATGAGCAACGAGCCCACCGCTAGCAACCATGATGGTGGTCCAGGTGAGATCCCAATGGTCACAGGTGGGCCCCGTAGACGCGGCCGAACATCGCGTTCGCACCATCAGTGCCGATGAACTTCCAAAAGCCTGAAGAGGGAACACCGGGGTGGCAACGCTTCATACTTGTGGTACAGGCAATCGAGATTCGCGTTTGGTGAAGCGAAATGAACCAGCTCAAGTAGACGCTCTAATTTATTGTCCGAGGGAGATGCTGGTGATACTGTTGCGGCGTCGACGCTGAGCATGAAAGAGATAATTTATCAAGTGATTGACACGCTGCAGAACTATTTCATTGGTAAAAGAAACATATGTCAAATTGCAAGGTGACTGGAACCTGGAGAAACAGTGGAAGCTTTTGTGACTGCTTTGCACAGATTGGTCTCCCACTATGGTTACTGGGCCCTGAAGGAAATTATGTGTGACAGGCTATTTGTGGGTTAGCGGGATGCAGAGTTTCCTGAAACGCTACAAAGGTATCTAGATCTCAAGTTGAAGATGGCTGTAGAAAAAGACCGACAAGCAGCAGCTGTTCCAAAGCAACAACCCGTGGTAAGACAGTAACTATTATCTGGAGAAGCATCTATTGACGTCTTGCGAAA
The DNA here is from genome assembly GCF_043290135.1 of Rhipicephalus microplus. Lineage (NCBI taxonomy): Eukaryota > Metazoa > Arthropoda > Arachnida > Ixodida > Ixodidae > Rhipicephalus > Rhipicephalus microplus. The sequence goes on along the minus strand of NC_134705.1, from coordinate 165,967,824 downwards.
CGCAAGTAATTGAGCTTATATGGGGCTGCACAAGCAAAATCATCGAAGACGAATGAAAGGGCGCTATGGGTGTTGCAGATGGGGTTCGACACGGATAACATGACCGAATAAGTTGTCTGGCATGTATGGCGAAGTGACATTCTTGTGAAAAAGAAATGAAAAAAAGTGCCGAAAAGTCACACTCGGAGAAAGAAAAGGTGCTACCCCAAAGCAGGTGTGACCTTTCAGAGCCCCGCGTACTAACGAAGGAACAGAGGCAAGGAGAAAAATGATTAATGTTTGCTGGGAACCAATGAGCTTCAATGTACACTGGCGAAGATGTAAGTGCAGTGCCGGTGGGAACGGTGACTGCTGTTGAGTGTTACTTGAACCACGAACTACATGGCGCTAGAAAACAGCCGCTCAAAGTAGTATCGAGGATGAACGTAGTAGTTAAGTGTGGTGCAAACCCCTGCCATAAAGGCATTTGTAGTGGAAGGCCTGCAAGGAGCTCTGCTTCGTTGTCGAACAAACTTAGTCTTGAAAAATGTGCATCTTTTGCAGCAGGTCAGGGAATATTCTCGAGAAAAGCACCAGGCAAGTTTCGCGAACTGTTCTTTGGCGTAGAAATGCAAGGCGACTGCCACATCAAGCTGAAGCCACAGACCACACCAGCATACGAAAGTATTTCCCGTAGAGTTCCCTTGCTATTGCTTGGAGAGGTTTAGGCCTAATTGTCATAAGTGGAGAATAAAGGCATCAGAAAAGTGGAAGAGCGAACTCCATGATGTTCAGCATGGGTAATGGTGCCCAATTTTACTAGTGATGTCGTGATCTGTGTTCGTTGAACAAGCCTTAACAGTCATTGAGAAGAAGCTGGTCATTCCTTCGGTGGAAAAAAATGTTAGGAAGAAGTGGAGAACGTTGGGACAACATTCATAACTCCTTGCCGAAAATGTTCTATAAACTGTTGCTGTTTCGAATATCTTTAGCGCCTGAAATTTTCAAGAGAAGGATGATCCAGATCTTTGAAGGTACGCCAGGAGTACTGTCACATGTATGACATCTTGGTCTTCGGAGCAACACTTCCGGATGACAGGAGGCTGGAGGAAGTATTATCAAGGGTGAAAGCTGCAAGGGTGATTGTGAACGAAAAAAGGAAAGTTTGTAAAACTTTTCTGTAAAATCCTTGGGTCCCACCCTGAGTGATAAGGGATTCAACCTGATCCAGAGAGAATGAGAGCACTTGTAGATTTTCCCGTATACCAAACAGTAACAGGGGTGCGTCAATTTATCAGCATGGCAATTTAAATGGCAAAGGTTATTCCGAACCTGTCTGACGAATTGAAGCACCTCGGAAAAAGAGAACCTTATTTTAAACACCTAGAACTCCTGAGAACGGACATGAAATTGAGGTGGAAGGCTCAACAACAGGCACTCGACCAGGTTAAACGAGACATACAAGAACCAGTGAACTCACTGTACATGACCCAAAACAGTAGCTGATAGTCTCTGTAGATGCGTCGTCTTACGGTTTTGGTGTGGTGTTGTTTCAGAGAGACGACGGTCGTGAAAAACCAGTTGCCTTTGCGTCCAAATGATTCATTGAAACGGCGAGAATACATGCTGAAATTGAGAAATGCGTGTGCTGTTACGTGGGCATGCGAGTGGTTTGAAAATTTTTTTTGTAGGAAGAAAGTTTCGTGTCCAGACTGGCCACACACCTTGGATACCGCTTATGGACAGAATCAGATTGAGCTAGACAGAATTACAGAAATAATTCAACTATTCATGCTGAGGCTCTTGCGTTTCTCCATCGAGAAAAATTCCAGGCAGAGATGCAGACTGCAGACACATCCCAGAGCGCCGGTAGGCCTTGCAGGAATTCACATAGAAAGGTATGAGTAATAAAGACGAACGCAATCAAACACAACTCTCTTGTTCGTCCTCTTTCTCTGGACTCCCTCTCACGCACCAGTCACTTTGTCGGTATAATTCAGTACATTTGTCGCCCCTTTTTCCCCTAGAGTCTGAGCCAGAATACAGAGGCAGTAATACACAAATCACGTGGGGACATTATTCCAGGTGTAATAACTTCCAGATGTAACGTAACAAAGCTCAGGGCTTTCACCGTGCAAAATAGACCCGTAAACCATGGAAGAAACTACTGGCAACGCCATGGAACATGCTGGGTGCGTCGAACCAGCACTAGGTCTCCTGGTTTGAAAGGAAGGGTTCTCACAAGAAGGAAAGCTGGCCTGGTGAAGTGCTATGGCCAAATGCGCTTTGAAGCAAGCCTTTTGAAGTAGTTTTCATGTGCATCTTTGTGTTGAAATCAAAGCTCTCTTCTGGAAGTCTTGATGATTATTTGACAGGAAAACTTGGCCCGAGCAGCACTTCAGATGCATGCAAGTGGTTTCGGTTGCTGCACTGCAACGGCCATCGGCAACCGTCCTCCCAGATGTATGTGCACAGCACTGTGGGGAAGTTAGCAAATGATATTCCACTCAACCTACAGCCATGCGCCAACCTCTCATTGTTATTATCTGAGCTTAATAAGTGTGCGTACGCGTGGACAAGAAACTGATCTGCACAAGGTCGCAATTGAACAAATCCCTCCTTTCACCCCTCTCCGTTGTGCGCGCCAGTCAAAAGAAAACGGCCCCCTCTCCAGACACCTGCAAGTGTGATTCTTCATTGTGCGCCCGTAGCTCAAGCAGACTGCATTTGCGTCATGTGTCACACTGTCTGTCTTTCCCATTCTTCACTGTATAGTATCTTTCCTTCACACTGATACTGAGCTCCGCTAAAGCAATACCATTTTATCATGTGCCAACTCGCCCAGTCAGCAGTACTTACATTTGCGTCAATAGATCTGTATAGAGCCAGAGAACATGTGATAGTCACGTGACTCAGCTAGGTACAGGGAAGATAAAGCTTGCACGGTTCCTTATGTGTTAAGCTAAGATAAGTGTAAGGGGAAAAGCTATCGTTCATTGGTCAATATCTTGATTCTTCCCCGACCTTTTCGGAAGCTTTTGGAGTTAACGTATCTTTTCAAGTTTGCAATCCCTCCTTCAACCGGATACATTCCAAACTTTCTCCACCTCACCTTCCTTTGCACTGTCTCAGTGACCAGTTGCCCTTTGACCAAAACACGTCATTAACTCGTCACGTGACGTCATGGTGACGTCGCACAAGTTTGGCAATATGTGACGCCATGTTGGCTTTATTGCTGATTTTATACGTCGCTCGAACTGGCACTGACACTGTTGATGCCAACGACGAATTTGCGCGTTTGATAGGTCATCTAAGGCTTTCGCCTCAATACCAGACCACTATTCTATGTATTCCTATGGTGCCATGGCCTGCAAATTTTCAACCACCCTTGTATATTGCACTCGTAACTCTTTAGAAGCAGCACCATGAGGTGAACAAGCAACATTGGCATGTTATCGTGGCCTGTTTAGTCACTCAATGGTTAGGCGGTAGTGAATCGATTGTGGATAAAGAGCACTCTGCAGGACATGTAAAGCTGATTTATACCACACACATAAAGAATGACGCAATGAAGGTGATATGATGCAAGTGCCTCTAATGGCACTTACGAAGGGGCCGCTTAAGGTGCCGACGAACTTTAGAAAACACGCAGGACCGGGGCTGCACAAAAATATTTAGGCTCTTTGAAAGTACGCTCATGGACACGTTTTTCACTATATCGGCGCAAGAATTGGGAGGCCATTTTATGTGCCTGGACTCCGGGTGGCCAGCCAGCGCTTGGTCCTCCGAGCACTTGATAAACGCAGCTGCTGGATCCAACTCACGATGAGGAGCTCCAGCCTACACCTTTTCGATGATTCCGATGAAACATTTTCTCTCTCGCTGTTTCTTGGATTCGACGTGATGCTTTTCACCGTGACTTCTTAAGGGGTCACTCAAGACGCATACTACGACGCCTGAAAGTGGAATTCTAAAGGCAGGACGCAGTTTACAACACAAGTGTACGCTGACGCATACCTTAGAACACACTCAATGGGGGTTTTGTGCCCATATGCATCAACCTTCACAGATTGGAATGCTTGGATTGCGCACTGCCTGTACTCTTTCATACAAGATCTTTCAATTCACTTTGTACGAACGCTTGCGCCTCAGGGGATGTCGCCACGTACGGAAGCGAGCGCTGCGCACGAGGCGAGAAGTGACCACGGTCACAGAGTTGGACGCCGAAAACGACGCCAGAGCTCAGACAAGGCCGTCGAGACTATCACGGTGCCCATCATGGGTGAGTATTTGTGCTTCTTCTGTAACCTCTCATAGCGTCACAAATCACTAACACAGGTTTGGAAGGTACTTTATCTGCAGAATGTTCTCACCTCTAAACCTTTAACCAGTCACCACCCTTCGTGATGACTCAATCCCACAGTACCTTCAAGGGTTCGCATTCAGTTGCCGCACTTATAACCAACTGGCAATGTCGTGTGTTTAGAGCTTCTAACTCGTCGGAGTGTTGGCCCCTTGAATATTTCACGCAGGAGTCTTCTTGCCGTGTTGTCAAGGGTGCACGTTAAAGAACCCCAGGTGGTCTAAATTTCCGGAGCCCTCCACTACGGCGTCTTTCATAATCATAGAGTGGTTTTGGGACGTTAAACCCCACATATCAATCAATCAATTGCCGTGTTGTCAATGTGTTATAGTCGGATAAGACTTAAAGGCCGTCGGCACTTTCTCTTCGAATGCGGATGCACGCATGTCTGCACTTCTGGGCGTACACGTCATAGTGACTCGTGAGCGGAACGACCGGGAGCTTTGCCTTCGGAGAACATTTCCGAGTCACAACCGCTCGATAAAAAACAACCTTGTTTTTTATACAGTGGCCATGACCGAGAGCACGGGGGCATCACTTTTATCTGAGGTGGGGAACAGACGGCGAGAAAGCGTTGAGTGCGTTTTGTTTTCTGTATGGCACGACCAGAAAATATTACGAGGGGGGGGGGGGGATACGGGCCAGGCGTGTTACTCCCCTGGCTTCGCCAGTGAATTTCACACGCAAATTATTTCCTTAGCGTCACTGTGGTGCCGCGTTTCGACAGCTTTAGCCAGCGTGCGACGCCCCTTCATTGCGTTAGACGGAATTTCGTCACCAGAAAAGCATTGAAAAACTGTAATACTGAAATATGCGTGACTCATCACCCCTCCTATGCTGCCTGTCGCGTATTCAAGACCCAAGCCCTACACCAAGAACGTCCCTTTATTCCCTGCTCGTGCCTAACTTCTTTTTTCTGCTCTCCTGCTCGTTGTCGCGCCGCCGCAATCATCAGCAACACTACCCACAGCCGCGAGAAGGATTGGCGGGGACATCGGCTGCTCCGCGACCGTGTTCTGCGCCGTGCTGCTTCTGCCGCTGCTCCTGATGGTCGTGGCCCTGACGCTTCTGGCTGTTAGCGGAAGCGGTGCCCGGCGCGCCGCCCAAGCCTTCGCCGGAATCACGAGCACGCTGAATGGCCTTTGCGACGAGGGCGTCGAGGGTGACCGAAATCGCAGCGTCACTTGTCGCCAGACCCTGGAGCGACTGTCGCTCTCCATGAAGGCGGATGCCGACCCCTGCGACGACTTCTACGAACACGTGTGCGGCAACTGGACACCCCGGTGAGTGGGCAGTGGGCATCCCTGAACGCAGGGCAGTCATGGTAAAATCTAATGTGAAGAAATCTACGGTTAACGAAAACGTGTTATTGACGTCTGAGCGTATGAGAGCCACATAAAAGCGAGCGAGAGCTTGACGGCACATATTTAACGATACTGTAAGCAATTTTAGGGACACGGGTATGAGTCAGTTTGCTCTGATAGCCAATCAATCAAAATTCATGAAAGTGTAGTGGTGACAATTAGTGCGAGTAAATTATACTTTATATTGTGCACGGTGAAATAGCCACATCGGAAGGCTCTCAACTTCCAATAGTCTTGAGTGCATCTCGGGGGTGCTTCAGTGCTGCAGAGGTTTCGTCGCCATGATCCACCGCGAGATGGCGCAATGGGCTAATGGGCACTTTTTAGAGGTCGTTGTTAGCACTTGTATTTCGCTCGAGAAGGGCTGCACGCCTCCGATCCTTTACTTTGAGACCTACAGCGCCAAGGCAGTCGTGCTCGCATGCTTATCTCTTGAGGCTGTTCAGCTGATGGTTCGTAGCTTCTTACATGTTGTGATTTCGCCGCAAAATTGGCGTTAAAACCTGTGACCACGCGAAGGTGTCTGCGATCGCTGCAGCAGCCATGTTTGGTAAAGGAGCGAGGTGTTTTCCTTTTTGTGAGATCGCAATTTAAGAAAGGGAATGTAGACAGCCACCCGTTTGTGGCACGAAGCTATAAGCAATTCTGTACAGATTTCTCAGAAAGAACAGCGTCTTAGTTCCCGAAAAAATTGTTCTGCTTGAGGGATCGAACCCGGGACAAGCGCCTTTCCGTGGTAGTCGCTCTACCAATTGAGCTAACCAGGAAGCTAGCAGTTTCCGAGCGAGGGCGAATACATTGACAAGTCGAAGCACATATACACAAGTAATGCAAATGAGGTTTGCGGAGACCAATAAGGTGGCGGAAGGGACAACCGCATGTTTTTGGCACGAAGTGACAAGGATGTCCGTACAGATTTCTCAGCAAAGAAAAAATCTTAGTTGCCGAAAAAATACCGATTGTTGCTAACGCATTCATTGCACCGCCCATGCGGCGAAACCGACTTTTTTCGCCACGTCTGTATCCGCACTGTTCTTACTTCCACTTTGCTTAAGAAGCCCAATCGAACATTCTGGCCAACATAATTAGGTAACCGTTAGCAAGTAACTGCCTCTGTTCACCGGTATAATTGGTATTGAAAATTCAGTGGTCCAGCGAACGCGGTGCTTGGTTTCCAGACTGGAAGACATGTGTTCAATTACGGCCACAGCACATTTTTATGGAAGCGAAGTGCTAGAAGCCCCTTGCACTGTGCGATATAAGTTGGCGTTAAATAACCCCAGATACCGGACATTCTCCGCAGCCACTCGTCACGGCGATCTACTTAATGCAGTGCTCGAGTGCGGTGACCATGTTCATGGGATCAAATCCTGGACCCTGCGGTGGCATTTTGATTTCGGCGAAGTGCTAGAGGCTATTTACTTAAATTTAGGTGCACCCTAAAAAACCCTGGGTGCTCAAAATTTTCTTAGCCTTCCTGTTGTGGCGTCCCTCTTAGTCATATCGCTGGTTTGGGAAGTTCAACCACACAAATAAACCAACCAATACTCAAGGTTGCATGAAAACTATTAGAACGATAGAAACAGATTGAGAGAGGGGATAGAGAGAAAAGAGAGGGGAGAGACAGGAGAGAGAGATATAGAGATGGAGAGATATAGAGATGGAGAGATATAGAGATGGAGAGATATAGAGATGGAGAGAGACAGAGATGGATGGAGAGACAGAGATGGATGGAGAGACAGGGATGGATGGAGAGACAGGGATGGATGGAGAGACAGGGATGGATGGAGAGACAGGGATGGATGGAGAGACAGAGATGGATGGAGAGACAGGGATGGATGGAGAGACAGGGATGGATGGAGAGACAGGGATGGATGGAGAGACAGGGATGGATGGAGAGACAGGGATGGATGGAGAGACAGGGATGGATGGAGAGACAGGGATGGATGGAGAGACAGGGATGGATGGAGAGACAGGGATGGATGGAGAGACAGGGATGGATGGAGAGAGAGATGGAGAGATAGAGATGGAGAGATAGAGATGGAGAGATAGAGATGGAGAGATAGAGATGGAGAGATAGAGATGGAGAGATAGAGATGGAGAGATAGAGATGGAGAGATAGAGATGGAGAGATAGAGATGGAGAGATAGAGATGGAGAGATAGAGATGGAGAGATATAGAGGGGGCAACGAGGGGATAGATAGAGAGAGAGATGGATGAATGAATTGAGAGATATTGCACATACAGGTATCCCAACCGACCGTCTTACCTGAAGGAGCACATGGAGTCATTCAACGTGCTCGTCCACCAGACACTGCTCCACCTGGCTATCAGCGCTCCTCCTCACTGGTCTATGCGGCTACCAGCAGCCGCCCACCAGATGGCAGTATTCTACAACAGCTGCTTCGCAATGGCCACAGGTCGCGGTCCAAAGGTCGACGCCGCCGACGTCGCCAGGGCGCTCGGTACGGACGGGAGCTCATGGATCGAAGTTGTCTCGCACGAAGCCCTGATCGACCTTACGTTGAGAATAACCCGGAAGACCGGGCTGCCATCGTTCCTTAAGTACGTCCTCGTGAATTTATTTATTTGTTTTCAAATACTGCAGCCCAATACAGGGCGATTGCTGGAGTGGGGTACATTTACATGAACAAAATACACTGATTACAAGGTTGACATAAAAAAATGATTTATTATAACAGTGCGTCTACAAATTCTGACAACAATAATTCACGAATACTACCGCGTAAGTCATTCCACATTTCAATAACTCTAGGAAAAAAACTGTTCTTGAAAATGTTCGTGTGTGTAAAGAAAGGCTCAGAATCGCTCAGATTGCACTATAGAATTGAAACAAGTGTCATCTGTTTCTTGTGACAGCCATTTCTGTGGACCCTTCAGCTGCAGTTTTGCCGGGTCTTACCGTCACCGCGAGGTTCCAACGGAAATCCAAATGAAGTGCAGTGCACCGCGCACCCGCCACGGTGGTCGAGTGCTTATGGCACTTCAGTGCTCGCGGGCTCGAATAGTGGTGGCGGGGACCATGTTTCAATGGAGGGATTAAATCTGGGTGGATTAAAAAACCCTACTGCTTCGCAATTTTTAGAACCTTACTCCACAGTGGCTCTCATTATCATACCATGGTTTTCGAACGCAATATGCTAACAATGATTAATGATGAAGTCTGTTCAGTATCGTTTAGAGCCGAATACCAGGAGTGAACTGCGAATGCGAGTGCCAATAAAGCCTTGCCGTACTCAAGCCTCTTTATGCAGTTCACGTTATTGCGGTCCACGTAACGTTTATCAAGTGGCCGACGTGTGCCTTTTAGCTCCTTAACGTTTTAGCTCCTTAACTGGGCACGGCGGCATCACCACCATGTGGGTCGCATCTAATCCCTTCCTGTATTTTGTACAGATATTTGGCCTGGTGCACATCATCAACGAAACGTGCGCTGGTGCGACGAAAGTTGCGCCGTCGCATGGGTGGAACGCCTCCGACTGCCACAAACCGACTGACAATCTCCCGGCTTTATCGTGGACGAGCCCATCAGTTTTCCAAAGCAAGATACCACCACATCACCACGTGACCAGTAGCTGGGGGACGCCATCTGCTGGTTCGGCTATAAAAGGCACTCCCGAAGACTGGGCTGGCACTGGGCACGGCGGCATCACCACCATGTGGGTCGCATCTAATCCCTTCCTGTATTTTGTACAGATATTTGGCCTGGTGCACATCATCAACGAAACGTGCGCTGGTGCGACGAAAGTTGCGCCGTCGCATGGGTGGAACGCCTCCGACTGCCACAAACCGACTGACAATCTCCCGGCTTTATCGTGGACGAGCCCATCAGTTTTCCAAAGCAAGATACCACCACATCACCACGTGACCAGTAGCTGGGGGACGCCATCTGCTGGTTCGGCTATAAAAGGCACTCCCGAAGACTGGGCTGGCACTGGGCACGGCGGCATCACCACCATGTGGGTCGCATCTAATCCCTTCCTGTATTTTGTACAGGTAAGCAAACGATACGGAAAGTGCTTTCGTTCTAGCGATCCATTCTTGGTGATGTTGCCGTGCCCACGGTTGTTCGGTTGCGGAATATGTTGCATATTGTTTGATGTGGCGTCATCTGTTAGGAGGATCCTTCTGCTAAGTGGCGATATTGAGACTAACCCCGGCCCTACTCTAGAACAAATAGCAAAGCAACTTAGTGAAATCGCAACTGACATCAAGGAAATTAAGGAAAAACGCTTGACCGATATAGACAAAAAATTAGATTCATTAGCCAACCTAGAAATAAAGGTCACGTCATGTCAGCAACAGATTGCGAATCTTGAAGCAAGGATTGATGATCTTGAAAACCAAAGCAGAAGGTCCAATATCATTGTTTACTGACTACCTGAATCGAAAGAAGAGACAAACGAGTCGCTAGAGTCCACTGTGAGCAATGATATAATAAAGGGTATTCTTGAGCTAGATCCGGTGACTATTGAACGTATCCATCGACTGGGGCGGCCATCACCCGGAAAGGTCAGGCCCGTGATTCTCAAACTACTAGATTCAAGAGACAAGACAAAAATTTTGAAACAGTGTTTCAAACTAAAAAACACAGATTTTTCTATTGGGGAGGATTTCTCTGTAAGAGTACGGGAAATCAGAAGAAAACTATGGCGGAGCTGTAAAACGAATCGAGATAATGGCGATAAAGCCTCGCTAGTGTACAACAAGCTATATATCAACAAGAAGGAATACGTCTGGGACGAAGACAAAAATGATATAGTGCCCGTTCAAAAAAACGATGCCAGAAGTACCGTAGAAACCGAAATTCGTCGGCCAAATACGCGAAGCCACAAGCCGCGACAATCATAACTGAGGAATGTAATACAGACCAAATTCCTTCTGTCACCCCTCCCTATAAAAACAAAGCTAGGTTGTGTAAAAATAGCGGGAACACCTACAAACGAAAAGAACTTAGATTAGTTAACATAAACTTGCGCAGTGTCACTAATAAAATAGATTCCTTGGAAAGCATGCTCATGCAGTATGATCCCCATATTGCGGTGATAACGGAGACGTGGTTGCGAGAGGAGATTAGTGATGACGAGGTATTTCCCCCCTGTTACAACGTGTATCGAAAAGACCGATCTGCCAGAGGAGGGGGAGTAGCCATCCTTGTCAAACCAGATATCGAAGCAACGATTGCTGCTGATGTTGGCATTCTTGAATGCTTGTGCGTACAATTGTCCTGCTGGGGACATAGCTTTATCTTGTACGCATGTTACAGGCCTCCAGATGCGATCCCGGAGTACCTAACTTTTCTGAAAGAACATATGTCAAGGTTTTTTAATAAGCAAATCTTTTTGGTAGGAGACCTAAATTTGCCAAGTGTAGACTGGGAGGGGCTGACCTGTTCCCAGTTCAGTAAAAATGCTAACACTGTTTTTGATATTATGCTCGCTCACGATCTAACTCAAATAGTCAGGCAACCAACACGCGTGCAAGGACATGCAAGCTCTATCCTAGATTTGGTATTCGTAAAACGTGCTTTTTCAGGATATACTGTAGTCGTGGAACAGGGGCTTTCAGATCATGAACTTGTAAGCGTGACAATCCCTCTGTTCCAATGCAGTAGCCACCAAAAATCACCCATGCAGTATTTTAAGGATTACTCGAGAGCTGATGATGACCGTGTAATAGAATACATGGAAACTGTACTTGCAGAATTTAACGATGACGCTTTAGGCACGTGCGCTCTCTGGGAAAAATTTGTTGAGACGTGCCAATACTGTATTAACAACTTTATCCCTAGCAAACCCAAACGAACGCATAAACGTACGCAATGGATGACGCATGAAATTGTTAAACTAAAAAGAAAAGTTAAACGGCTAAGGAAGCAGCATGCGCAGCGCGCAGTTATCAAGGAGCACCAAAGAATCCTTGCTGAAAAAATGCATCGCTCAAAAGAATACTACTTTAAAACCTTAATGCCCGACTTTATAAAGAATGATCCTTCCAAGTTCTGGAATTATCTTAAAGATAGGAAGAAACCCATTTCAAAGATTGTACTTGACAGCCGCATAGTTACAAATCCTGGCGACATTGCAAATCATTTCAACACATACTTTCATAGCGTGTTTAATGTTTCCGGAGCATCTACGTTTTCTGTAGCGTCATCTCAACCATTCGAGGTCAATTTCATTTCATATGCTGGATTGGTTTCCATGCTTGTAAACCTAAATACGAAAAAGAGTTGTGGTCCTGACGAACTGCCCAATGTCTTTCTCCGACGTTATGCCGAATACGTTGGCAAATTCCTCTTTATAATCTTCAATGCTTCCCTGTCAACAGCAACTTTGCCGCGTGACTGGAAAATGGCCCGAGTGGCGCCTATCTTCAAAAAAGGCGACAGATTATCAGTACCTAATTACAGGCCAATATCGCTAACTTCCTCATGCTGTAAACTAATAGAACACATTATAGCGAACCAGATTACAGAATTTCTTGAAACACACTCCATACTAACACATTTTCAGCACGGGTTTAGAAAAAAGTATTCGACCGTGACGCAGCTTGTTACCGTTGCGCATGCATTTGCCAGCGCCCTCGATGACAACATTCAGATAGACACCATTTTTCTAGACTTTTGTAAGGCCTTCGATAAAGTTCCTCATGAAAAATTAATCTACAAATTAAATAAAATAGGTCTTCCGAAGGTATTGGTCGCATGGGTAGCTCAATACCTGAATAATCGGGTGCAGTACGTCGCCATCGAGGGTCAAAATTCGAGTCTTTTGCCAGTCACGTCCGGTGTGCCCCAAGGCAGTGTATTGGGGCCCTTGCTATTCTTGTGTTACATAAATGATATTGTAGATGTAATTGAGCCAACCGTCCAGATTCGTTTGTTCGCAGACGACTGCGTTTTATTCCGTGAAATTCATAACAAACATGATCAAATAGAGCTACACAAAAATCTAGACTACATATACAAATGGTGCAACAAATGGGGTATGATTGTAAATACAGAAAAAAGTTTCCATGTGTATAACTCGAAAAAAATATCCCCTTCACTATGCTTACTCCCTTGGTTCTTCTACACTTAAGCAGGTCAATAACTACAAATATCTAGGTGTTACTTTCACTACTAACCTGTCTTGGAATTCACACATTGAAAACATTTGTGCATCTGCTTTCAGAAAATTATGCTTCCTGAGACACAAGCACCGCAATTCGCCATCAAGTGTAAAACTTCTGTGTTATCAATCCTACATTCGACCAAAATTGGAGTACGCATGCGTAGTGTGGGATCCCTACACCAAATGTAACATATACAAATTGGAAAGAATTCAGAGAAAAGCAGTTCGCTTTATATATTCTAAATTTCGTCACACGGATTCTCCATCTGAACTAATGTCAGCTAACAACATTCCACTACTTCAGTCTAGAAGAAGGCAACTGCGCTTAGACTTTCTGAGTTCCTTGCTTAACCATAGAGTGGCGATTGATCCTTCCTTGTATTTAACCCCTTTGTCAACCAGATATACACGACATCACCAACCAAACTCTTTTACACCATATTTTGCTAGAACAGATACATATAAATTTTCCTTTTTTCCGCGAACAGTGTCTGAGTGGAACACCTTGTCGGAGTGTGACCGCCTTGCATAGTATGTATGTTTGTCTCATAGTGTATATTTGTTGATGTAGCACTGTATATATTTCCTCATCTTACTCACTTTGTTATTTATTACGTTCGTGATCAATCTTAGTCCTCTGTTTTTGTGATTCCTGATTGCCCGTCCTGCTTGGACCACGTTTTGTAGTCTGCAGTATGAATAAAATAATAAAAATAATAAAATAAAATAATGCTTTTCATTTACGTTCTTAACGACTGCATAATACTTGTATCGATTCGGCACATCCTTTAGCCACGCTGAATAATCGCTCCCAGCAAGGGGCGATTGGCGATACTGTGATGTCGGATGACACTGATAACACTTTTGTTAGCTTTCTCATTCTCCTTAACTAATGCCACTCGACTTGGCGGTTTTCATGGTACTCACAATCAAGCGTTGCGCTACGCTTACAGGCATTTATAGGTCGGCGAAACTTGTGGAGTTCACTCACTCATGAAAAAACATTGGGGGACCCTCAAGCTTCGCCTTTAGAAGTTGAACGCGATCGCGAAATCCGTCCCCTAGTGCTCCCTTCAACCGCTAAGAGGATACTTATTATGTTTTCTTACACACACGCACACACACACTCACACAAATGAGCGCGCGCACAAGCGCGACGTATATATAGTAAGTTTTCGATCTATTTAAAAGCACTTCTATAACAACTTACGAAAATATTCTACGGCGATATAGTCGCATGGTGCCGTATTATTACCTGCGCGTAGGTGTGACGATTGTGTTCGTAAACAGTCATATTCTGTCGTCCGTATTGAGTTATCTAGCAATCGTTCGACTTGTTCGTCTGGAGACCTATTCCGGCCAACCGCAACAAGCATCGCCTTATGGTCGGTGAAATGGCAACTGCAGTACTTCACATGTTTAATGGTGCCGTGAGAATAAAAAGCTAAACCCATGTAAGTGTTGTGGTTTGTTGAAATGGCATTTCCTTGAAGGGGGCATAAAGAGTTTCAAGATGCCTCACAGATTGCCGCACATTATTTAATGTTTCCAGTTTTCCTAATTAACGCCTCTTGAAAGGCATATGTTTTCCGCTAGATAGACATAGACACTTTCAAACAGCTCTAAAAATGGACAACTGTGTGTTTTTAGCGGCGATGGCGGCACTATCCCGGCGTTTTTCGGCATAGTTTGATGGCCTCCCAAATGCGCCTACGAATGGCCGAATGGGCTTGTTTTTGTCGTGACACCTGTCGAACAAAATGCCTCAAGGAGACCCCTTCTACTAAGTGGCATTTATGTAGCGTTCTTTCCCGAAGCAGCCGCAAGTAACATCATGGTTTTGTGGACACTTGCTTGCCTTGCGAACGGCGTGTGTTCGATCCTTATTGAGGCCAAAATTTTTATTCTTTATTTTATTTGCTTCTTTCTCAATTTTCTGCTCACGGGCAAATTTCACGCTCACAACCAACGGTTCCGACGGGAACGGCGGCATTTCTGCGACACGAGCTCTTTAACCCTATCATGTTAATACATTTTGACTTTTGCACTCACTCGGACTCAATCACGAAAATTTTCTTCAGCCGAAATCACTCGAACTAAACCTCACCAAAACATTCTTTACCCGGACTCACTCAGACTGAAGGCACGATCCGAGTCTGAGGGCCGTTCCACGCGCTTCCCGCACAGCCACAACGCACGTGCTGGGACCCCTACCGCACGCAAGCGGGGGACAAATAAGCCAATTGGCAACGCTCTTCCACCCTCCACAGCGTCGCCAATTGGCTTATTTGTCCCCCGCTTGTGTGCGGTAGGGGTCCCGGCACGTGCGGGGCGGCTGTGCGGGCAGCGCGTGGAATGGCCCTGAGTGAGTTCGAGCGAGTCGACTCGCGAGTCTTCCCCCTAGAATTAACTTCTTCAATCATGGTATCAGAGCCCTTTAACACCTGTATCTCGCGTAATTCGTGCTCTTTTGGTGTTGTTTGACATAGTACTTTCGAAAACGAGTTCTTAGTGCTTATATACCAGCAAGGTTATTTTACTTAGAAGAGATGACAGCATATGATATAATTAATTCCCTGGAAGATTTGGTGAGACAGGTCTGGGCAGCCCCCCCCCCCCCTACGTAATTTTAACTAATAAACTTTGAAACGGTGCATGAACGACACTGCTTTGAAATACCTGGGAGTAGACGTTAGTATCAATATGAATCCTGGTAAGGCTTAGGGTGACTCGATAGGAGTCTGTAGAATGGCGGGGTACTGGTATGACTAAAAACACGCTGTTATTAAATTAGCAGTGCCACGCGCGTAGTGCGTTTTATGCATAAATGGTATTTTGCGAGGGTTATAGGTGGTCGCTGTTCAGTGAGAAGGGAAATGATCGGGCTGTGGTCCGTCGCGCGAAAGTTGCATTCAGACCAGGAGCAGGCGTTGGGCCGCGTGACTCCCGCCAGCAATGCACAATTTGACCGACAACCGACAAGGCATTTGGTCCCCGGTGATCGCGTCCGCCGTATCATCACTGGGGATCTACCAACGGCTCGTACCATTGTACGTGTTGTGATCTCATTGTAAACTTAGAAGTGTGCCAGCTTGGGCTAGTTGTTGGTATAACATGAAGATAGTTATAGCACGAGAAAAGAACGACTACACAGACTATCGTCATGTCATACCAACTAGCCCAAGCTGCCACACTTCTAAGTGTCCTTCGTGCCCTTCTTGTCTCTGTGTCGTCGTATTCCGATGGAGGCGGAAATGTTGTAGGCCCGTGTGCTCAGATTTGGGCGCACGTTAAAGAACCCTAGGTGGTCGAAACTTCCGGAGCCCTCCACTACGGCGTCTCTCATAATCATATGGTGGTTTTGGGACGTTAAACCCCACAAATCAATGTCTCTGTGTCGTCGTTCTGTTCTCGCGCTCTATTTATCGTCATCCTTATTGTAAAGTTCCAATAGAACGCATAGACAGGACGAAGGTCACTTCGCTCGCTCTAGTGAGCTTTTTCCAAAAACACCATAATAAAATTTTTTTCTTATTCATTGCTTCGTCCTTGCGGCAAAACTGGCATTTTTTTCATATAAAATAGACAGAGCAGCTTGTTGAAGAAAAGTTGCTTAAAGAGTTTTACAGGGTAATTGTATATTTACACTTTGGAACAGCAAATATAAAAATGAAAGAGAATATTTGCGTAAGAAATAGCTATGCAGTATGGCGTACTGTGATCTCGGAGCCATCGATGAACGCATATTGATGTCTGCGACAAAAGTTTCGCAGGCGTTTCTCCTGTATAGAGCTTTGAACAGTGTTGCGCTGCCTGAAGAGACAGCTCGCGACGCGGCGTTGCATTGTCCCAGTCTGATCTTTAGCGAGGGCGCGTTTGAGCTCTGCTACGTAGCGCTGGGCTTGCCCGTCGGTCGCCGGGTGGTATGGCGCTGACTAAATAGACCAGACGCCGTTGTCTCTATAGAACTTGAGAATCTCCGTGGACACAAACGAAGTGCCGTTGTCGGAGGCAACCATGCACGGTAGTCGCAACGTTGCAAACAATGACCATAGAGT
This sequence comes from Rhipicephalus microplus, assembly GCF_043290135.1. NCBI lineage: Eukaryota > Metazoa > Arthropoda > Arachnida > Ixodida > Ixodidae > Rhipicephalus > Rhipicephalus microplus. The sequence continues at coordinate 165,950,924 of NC_134705.1, read as the reverse complement.
GTCGATAACTGCCGCCGTTGTCGTTGTGGCCATTTGTTTTACCTCCAGCCATTTGGTGTATGCGTCAACAACTACAAGGAATGAACATCCTTCGATAGGTCTAGCATAGTCAATATGCAGGGTGTGCCAAGGCATTTCTGGTCTTTCCCATTTCGGTATAGGAGTTCTTGGTGGGGTTCTGTGGTTGCATTGGCAAGGCTGGCAATCGTGAACTGTAGATTCGGTGTCACGGTCGATACTCGGCAACCACATGTAACTTTTGGTGCATTGCATGGCAACAGTGCCTCGATGACCAGCGTAGACAAGCGACATGGCTTGTTCGTGAAGTGCCGCAGGAATCACCACCCTTGGTCCCAAGGTGACGCAGCCGCGACGAGTGCTCCACTCTGAACTCGCTTGCGGTAAGCGTTGAAGTGTTCACCCTTTAGCTTGTGCAAATTGCCTTCCTGTATAGCTGCGTAGTCTTCCTTCAAGACCATGTACTCCTACATTGATGCCGCTACCATGTCAGCCGTTACTGGAGGGTTCGGCAGCGCTCCGCACATGAGTATATCACCTGGCTGTGGTGGTTCATCTATTGTGGTGTCTATTGTGTCTAACGGGAGGTGGCTTATAGTGCATCGGCGTTCTCGTGTTTCTTGCCAGAGCAATGTATGAGTTCATAATCATACGCCGACATCTTGATACACCGTCGTGTCATTCACGGTGACAATGTCTGCGGCATTGGTTTCGGGAGGCCTACAATACCCAATAAGGGCCGGTGATCAGTTATGAAGGTCACTTTTCTGCATGTAACATACAGTCGAAAGTTGTCTGTTGCGTAGACGATGGCAAGTCCCTCTTTGTCTAGCTGAGAATAATTCCTCTCTGCCTGCGATAGGGTGCACGATGCGAAAGCGATCGGGGCTTCCCTACCTGGTCGTTAGCCTGGGAGAGTACCGCTCCCACTCTGTATAGTGATGCGTCACAGGCTAGCAGTAAGGGTTTTCTATCGTCGTAATGTCGCAGAACAGTTTACTTTCGTAGCAGTTCCTTAAGGAAAACGAATGACTCTTGGTGGCGTGGCCACCAAGTCCATGGGACTTGTTTCTGCAGGAGCTCATATAGATCGTTGGCCACTGTAGCTCGGTGTTCCAAGAACTGGTCGCAGAACGTTAATAGCCCTAAGAACGACAGCAATTCTTGTTTGTTAGTAGGCGCTCGTGCTTCAGTGATGGCTCGCACTTTGTATTCAGTGGGATGAATACCCTGCGCGTCAATCTGGCACTGCAACACATTTTTTTTTCGTTGTTGATGTGCAAGTTAGCATTTGATAGCCTTTCAAGAATGAGCTCCATACGTTCTGTGTGCACTTCATTGGAGGCGCCCCCGACAATAACACCATCCAAGTAGACGCAAACTCCAGGGCTCCCGCTAAGTGTAGACTCCATAAATTTCAGGAAGACTGCCGGCGCTGCAGCTATGTCAAATGGTAGCCGTTTCACTTTGTAGAGACCCTTACTGGTGCTTATCGCGAGTACTTCAGATTTATATTCGCTCACCTTCCGTCGCTGGTAGGCTTGTGTAAAATCCAAGGTGCTGAAAATTTTTCTACCCCGAAGCGTACTAAAAACCTCTTCCGGAGTCGGCAGTGGGTAGGATGATGCCTTTGTACGGTTGACGATGCTTCGCTAATCTCCGCAGAGGCGTAGGGTACGGTTCTTTTTTCGGACGACAACGCGTGGTGTAGCCTATTCTGAATTTTGCGCCGGTTTGATAATCCCTTTCTCCCGCAGTCGCTCAAGCTCATTCTCGACTGACGTTCGTAGAGCAAAAGGTACCGACCTAGCTTTCAAAAATTTCGGCATTGCATTTTCTTGCAGCTCCAGTTTGACTGAAGGTCCGTTGCTCCCTGGTATTTCTTCGAAAAAAAAACCGCTAGCTGGGTGCAGGGTTGACTCCGCCAACCTCCACTCCGAGAGGTGAACCAATTTCGGCCTAAAAGGCTTGGTCTGGAGCCATGGACGGCTAGCAATGGCAGATGGTGGGTCTGGCCGTTGTAGCAGACCTCTACGTTGGCACAACTCAGTAGTGGAAGGGAATGTCCTGACCTCGTTCTCAGCGGCGTGTCGTCTTGCTGGAGAGTTGGCGCGCTCTCACTCCAAGTAGCTCTTGGTGTTCTCACTGGTGCGCGTGCATGCTGCTCCTGAATCCACCTAAAACTTGATGGGGCGATGGCGTACTACGATTCCTCATTATCTTCTGTCTCGTGCCGAGATTCGCAACGGCGTCTAAGTCGTATAGAGTTGCTGAAGTTAGTGATATTGATGTTCTGGCTATGCTATCTCGTGTCCGGCCCTCTTGAGCGTCGCCATTGTGGTTATGTTGCGCTGAATCCTTCGGCCTGGGCTGTTTGCGCTTGGTTATGAATGCCCTTTCGATGTGTCCTCGATCTTGGCAAAAATTGCGCGTAGTTGTCTTGAATCGACATACCTGGGGATTGTGAATGTAGTCGAATCGCCAACAGCGCTGCGATTTTTTTCCTTTGGGTTGGCTGTGATAGCAGAATGGCCTGACTGGTGACTGGTGTGGTGCACTGGCTTGACGTTCCGTCGGATATCCCTCTGCTGACTACCGGCGCTCTCCGCTCTCCGGGCGATGTCGTACACTTTGGAGAATGTGAGACCCATCTCCGCGAACAGGCGTTTGTTGTAGGCCTTCGTCACGCAGTCCGCACACAAAATGATCCCGCAACGTAATGTCCAAGGGGAGCATAGAGGCGTCAGCCGGCGTGGTAGACAACACTCCCTCCTGCGCAGTGGCGGAAGTTGCTGAGGTCGGCATCTTGAAATTGCAGTAAGGAGCGAGTATTTTTTTCAAGAGCCGTCTCGCAATCGCTCACTTTCCCACCTTCCAGTTGGTCTCGCCGTTGGAAGCGGTCTCGGCTGTAGACCGCCGATGGCCTTGGATCATGGTGCTTTTGTAGCGCAGCTACGATGTCGTCGTAGTCGACAGTTGCTGAAGTGCGTGGCTGAATCAGGGCACAGACTGTGTCATATGCCTGCTCCCCACACACGGTTAGCAGGTTGGCTCTCTTCATTGCTGCATCAGCGATGTTGTTGGCCTCGAAGTGAAATTGCAGGCGTCCAAACCACGATGACCATGATAAGCCGGGTAGCACATTCTCGAGTCCGTGCGTAGCCATGACTTGCTTGTCAAAAGCGTTGCGTAGTGCAGGTCTGAATCCACTTCCTCGTCGCCACTGTTATGTCCGGCGTTTTCGCCGTCCCACATAAGTACTCCTGGGAAGGTAGTGAAAAAGCATAGCAAAATTGAATGGTTAAAACTTGTTTATTCCTACTCAGGTGAGGGTGGCAGCCGAACAGCCGTGGGTAAGCGAGCAGCGGATATTTGCGTCAAGCGTAGGATGGAGGAAGAGGATGAGGAGTCCTAATGACCGGAGTCGTTCGCAACCGGTCGTCTACCACTTCACGCTTCATTGTGTACCGCTCGGAGGCTCGCTCGCTCGGAAACCAGGTGTGGTTCGGGACATAACTATGGCCCAAAATGTTAGTAGTCTGCTTTTGTAACACAATAATGTTATACGCCGTTACTATACATCTCCCTCAATGTATTGAATAATGCGTGAATTGCTATGGTTACCTCACTACCATAGCAGTTATAACTAGGAGATTCATCATTATCACGGGGACGATAGGAACAGTTACCCAGCTGCCACTAGGCCAGCTGGTACTGGCCTCTTGCATACGTAAGCTGTCATGCCTTGATATATGTATATCATGGTTCTGATATATATACATATATATATATATATATATATATATATATATATATATATATATATATATATTGGTTCTTTCATCCACATTTTTTTTTAATTTCCAGCTAGCTGGTGCATCTGCGCTAGCCACCAGCTTTCTTTTTTGTCGCCTGGTCTTGTCACACCCACTTTCTTGTCGGGATAAGCTGCGATGTATACCTTTGTACGTGCTGCGTTGACACCGCTCAATTCGCATTGAAACACAACACGAAAACCACTTCGCTTTCTTGAGCGTCTGTAATCCTTTACATCAACGTTCTGTGATACAAAATAGTTAGCTGGGGGCATATATACTACGCATAATATTTTCTATTTGTTGCTGCTGCAGTGAGTTGCCCTTGCGTCTGAAGTATCTTTAAGATCCTCATGTCATGACCTGGAAGATGGCCTTCGCATTCGAGTCACCTTAAGCAGCTTTCCGGGTTACTGTCTTCTTGTTCCAGTGCCACCACGGCACGAGACCTGACGTACGCAATGGTAGGGGAGACCCTGCTGTCCACCCTGCGTATCCCGCACAAGGTCAGCGAGCTCCTGGTAGAAGTGCTGAGAGCGTTCAACGTGCACTTCAAGTTCCACTTCTCACGGCTGTATGACGTGGATCGGGACGTGACCAGGATATTCGAGTCGTCCACTAAGGAACACCGGTGAACATCATATCTAACTAGGCGATATGGGGACGAGCAAGTCAAATGGTGTCTTCCAAGCGAAAATTTATGATGCCTCATCGAATCAACACGACTGATCAGAAAAAAAACGATGAGGTCATCATGGGACATGACTTCATTGATTAGTTTGTGACGTCACATGATGTGATCGGTGATCACAGCTTCAGTTGGTCCAAAGTTGGCCGATGCTGGACGCAGTGCAAAAGCAGGTGAGGTGGAGGAAGCCCGCTATGCTTACAATCCTTGAGGCAGTTCAAACTTGCCTCAAATGCTGAAGGCTTGCGGAGAGGTGTGAATTAGTATATCCAGTGAGAGGCAAAAGATAGCTTTTGTCTTCTAGTGGTCTTGGGTGAATGCGTAAGAAACCAGTTTTTTTAACAGTATACATGGTTGATGGTTGTATTGATCTTAAAGCTGTGTGTGTAGACTTCAGTGATTAAACGACCAAACAAGGCAGGAACGCCACACAGCGTGTGTGAACAGATGAAATAGTTTTAGTAGCTGGAATTCACGTTGAATTCCAACTATTAAAACATAAGACAAGTAAAAAGTGTGGGAAAACATACGTTACTTGTGCCACATATAGCAATGATAGCTTTACAATGCAATTTAACATAAGCTATACTGTGCAGCGTGCGACTCAATGAGGAATTACTAAAAGAAAAAAAGCCACACCGGTTGTAAACACACACACTCATGATGGTTCGCGAGGAAGAATATTTTCACATTATGTATATGTCGTAGTCATACTTCAACAGAGAGATGCTGCTAGCATAGTTGGGACTTACTCAAAGGCTTAGTAACACCAAGGGCCGAATCAGGGAAGAACGTTAAGCACGCCACGCTTTGACGAAACTTCATTGCGTGTGATTGTAGCTTTGTGTCCTTAAGACGTTCACTAGTTGGTAATGTTTCATCACTTGTAGGAAACGCAATAATGATCATAAACCTTTTTTTTTGTCAAAACGTGTGAGAATGCTGGAATAGAGGAAAAGGGATATTCCGTGAAGCCGTGTGCAAGCTTTTCTTGCAGGCTTCTTGAACCATATATAGAACCATTTTGCTTCGCTGAAAAACACATTTCTCCCTCTAATACCCGAAAGTTGACCGATGAATTGAACGCTAGGAAACGTCAGTGCACATCTTAACGTGTGGTGTTTTATTCGCTCCATTACACACACACGCATATATATATATATATATATATATATATATATATATATATATATATAATGTGTATATATATATATATATATATATATATATATATATATATATATATATATATATATAATGTGTATATATATATATATATATATATATATATATATATATATATATATATATATATAATGTGTATGTGTGTGTGTGTGTATATGACGTGCACTGTCATTAACAATCACCCACAGCAATAGACCCTCTTCGAAAATGTAAAGTTCTTTCCTGCTATGGCCCCGCCGCGGTGGTCTTGTGGCTAAAGTACCCGGCTGCTGACCCGCAGGTCGCGGGATGAATCCCGTCGGCGGCGGCTGCATTTCCGATGGAGGCGGAAATGTTGTAGGCCTGTGTGCTCAAATTTGGGCGCACGTTAAAGAACCCCAGGTGGTCGAAATTTTCGAAGCCCTGCACTACGGCGTCTCTCATAATCATATGGTGGTTTTGGAATGCTAAACCCCACATATCGATCATCATCTTTCCTGCTATGATCTATGAAAACTAATGGCGGCTAGTCACTCACTGCAAACAGCCTGTTCAAGCGCGGAATGCTTACGCTATGACGTGGAAAATGTAGAGTCGACTCTTTTGATAGAAACGCGCACAGTAGAGAAGCCCCGGCACGTGCAACTAGGACCAAGTCTCCACTTAAAGCATGACAGGTGCCGCTATTATATGAGCGAACATGCAGCTCAGAGAAGCGCGCTTGAGAATTATGAGAGGTGTCTATTGTTCTCAGCGGCCCTGGCGTTTCGCCTACTATCAATCACAACACAACTTAACAATAAATACAAGCTCCACCTCCAGAGCTGTAGCGCGACCGTCATTCATCTGTGAAAGATTCGTATGAGCTGGCTGCCGTTCTAACCACGAGTTCCTTTTCGTTGTTAATACATCTACTACGTGTACAAAGTTTAGGATTGGCGTCGCTACTGAAAATATTATAGGTTTCAATGAGAATCGATGTCGGAATCTTTTCGGAAATTTCGCAGGAAATTAGTATGCGACTGAAATCCAGTGACTCGAGTGTCTACACCTTCCTGAATTACGGAAGTGGAGCTTGACATCATGAAAACGGGCATATGCGACTAGCCGGGTATGTATAGAAATTGGCTCTGTGGGGCAGGGACGACTTATGGGCCGAGCTTACGTTCATTCTTCGGTCTTTACCAACTGTAATTAATTTGATATGTGGCGTTCAACGTCCCACAGCCACCGTACGATTATGAGACGCCGTAGTGGAAAGCTCCGGAAATTTCGACCACCTGGGGTTCTTTAACGTGCGCCAAAATCTCGGCACTCGGGCCTACACCATTTCCGCCTCCATCGGAAATGCAGCCGCCGCAGCCGGGATTTGATCCCGCGACCTGCGGGTCAGCAGCCGAGTATCTTAGCCACTAGACCACCGCGGCGGGGCGACTGTAATTAATTTCATCATCTGCGTAACACTACCGTGACAATGCTTGCCTATTTTGCGATGCAAATCGGAATGGTTGATTGTGATTGGGTCAATGCCGATGCCAATCAGCATTGCCAATCGGCGTCAATGCGAATTGGATCTTGATGGGACGGTGGCACCTGTGGGCCGAATTTACGGTTCTCAACTCGTAATGACTGTAATTTCTTCAGTCTCGTGACAGTCCTTAGCTTGGCATGCAAATTTGAAATTTCAATGGCTGTTTTTTTTTCTCCTCCGTGCGCAGTGCGACCACGGACCAGAAGTCGAACTTATCTTTCGTTCACGTGCCTCTGACGGCGAGGATTAATTTCCTTCGTTCGAACTCCAGCAACGCTACTGTCACTGGCTTGGCCGACGTGCGAGGTGACCCCGCCGCCATTGCTGCCATCAAAAGAATTCGCTCGGAACCTCTGTCTACGGCGGGCCTTTACGCTCTGAGCGTGTTGCTGGCCCAGGTGAGAAATGGACTTATCGGAGGCGTAAACCAGTTAAGCCAGACCTTCAGGTCATCGGTCTTTGTCAAAATGGTTATTACGCCATGAAAAAAAAAGCAACAGCGCATAAACAGACGCTGACAAATTGAAGTCATGTGGTCTTTTAAGCATTCATCTTTTGTTGCTATAGCAATAGCAGGAGCACACTCGACTGGTTTTCGCCGTCACCGTCACCCTCGTTTCCCGTATATGTGCGTGTGACGCTATGACGAGTGGGAGAAGTGGCCTGGCTCATACCTACGTTTATTCATATTCTCGCTTCTTCCTTCTCGGCCTCTACTAACCATCGCTTCATGCCTCACATGTATGCATGTATATACGTGAGGACAAAAAGCAAAATAAAAAGGAGAGAAAAAAAATTCGAAAAGCGTCACCTCCCACATGTGACCCCTCGAATTACAGCGCGCAGCGATAGATAATTTGGCGGAATACAGGATTCATTATTGAACTTCTCCGCGCAAAAACTTCCCACAAGTATTACAAAAGACGAGGACTGCGCTTGTCCTCGTCTTTTGTGTTATTTGTCGGAAGTATAAATAACATTAACATTAACATTAACAATAAAGCATTACCAACTAGCCCAATCCCACACTTTACTGGAATACAGGAATTCTCATGTGCCCAAATTTCTAGCAACGTCTGGGGATGTCTACACTGTGGCGCACCTTGTAATTATGTCGTACTTTTACCACATGAACACATAAAAATTACTCTTATATACCACCCCAAAATGCGGATTATGGCGCTCGTAATATACCAAGTGTCATCTTTTAATTGCCATTCGCTCGATGCGGCGCAGTTACAGCAGCGTAAAAGCTTAAATTAACTGTCTCGCAAAAATAAAAAAAAATCAGATATTAGCTAAATGGTACAAAACATTAGTAGGCAATTCTCCATGCAAAAAATGCTGGCAAACGAAGTTTGGCCTGTGTACCTCGGATTCATTTTCTTTCTTTCTTGTCTGTCTCTTCCTCTTTTCTTTTTCTTTCTCTTTTCTTTTTTCGATTTTTCTATTTGCTTTCTTTCTTTCTTATTTCCTCTCCTCATCCTTTCCTTTCTCTACTTTTTCTCTTCTGTTTTCTTTTTCTTTCTTCTCTTTATTTTCTTCCTTTCTTCTCCTTCTTTCTTTATTGTTATATTGTGCTTCTTCTTGTTTCCTTTCGCCGTGTCATGGAAGTGGAAGTGGAAGCAAGCGGATGTTACATCAAAGGGCTTAGCTGCGCAAGATTTGCGCATGGGGACTGCAGGCAACAGCGAAAGTCATCCGTGAAAGCATAGGACAACAGTGAATGTTATAATGGTGGAGCGTTCGACCTATAGTGATACCAAGCTTTTGCTGAAGATGCTAAGTTTTTCCCAGTACGAAGTGTGGTTAGGCTTTGCTATCCTTTTCCGGTTCCGGTGGGTGCCCGACACTATACGCCCTTATCACGCGGTTTTGGAAGAAAAATGTTGCCTGGTTTTCAATCATGTGACTAGTTACGTGATACTGCATGATTTTTATATTGAATTACAATGGCAGATCATGAGCGCTGGGCTGGATCGCGAATGGAGTGCTGTCACGGACGGCCATTTTTGGCGGCCCCGCGTCACGGCAATTAACGGGCGCCGTACTCCCCCACTGACCGTGGGAACGGCGGGCGCATGAAAGAGAGCCGAGAAGTGCAGAATGGGATGCTCTTCTTCGAACGTCGCCGCCGACGTTTGATCCTTTTGCAACTGCGGCGGCGTCTGCAAGGTCGTGGAAGGCCGCGATGTACCCCGAACAAGGACTAGACTACGGGACGCACCGGCTGAGAGCCAAACAGTCTGACCGTTTCCCACGGGCGAAACCGTGGGAAAACCTCTGGCGGCCAAGTCGTATGACAACACCCCAACAGGTTGTCACTCTCGCTAGTTGAGGGCCCTCTCCTAATTAAAAAGGGGTGGGGTCAATATATTTTTGGGGCAGAGTTTCCATCAATGAAACGCACATGATTGGACCCATGTAGAGGCCTCTTGTCCCCAAGGAAGAGAGCGAGGAGACACGAGGGGGATTTAAGTGCAGGATTTTGCCCTGCTAGGCAGATTAGTCGCTGACGAAAATGGTGTAGAAACAGATCAACAAGCATCTCTTCTGGAAGTTTTTAGTGTGGCTCTGTATCGGCTGGCAGCCCCGCCGCGGTGGTCTAGTGGCTAAGGTACTCGGCTGCTGAACCGCAGGTCGCGGGTTCGATTCCCGACTGCGGCGGCTGCATTTCCGATGGAGGCGGAAATGTTGTAGGCCCGTGTACTCAGATTTGGGTGCACGTTAAAGAACCCCAGGTGGTCGAAATTTTCGGAGCCCTCCACTACGGCGTCTCTCATAATCAAATGGTGGTTTTGAGACGTTAAACCCCACAAATCAATCAATCCATCTGTATCGGTTGGCCACCTAAACTTAGCCGTTCGTCTAGTTGTGACGCGATATTAACATCTGCAACGTAGACATCGGGACTTCGCCTCGAGTTAGCTCAACCTGCTCGAAGTCACCTGCAAGCACTAGCCTCCCGGAGCCACCAGCGTTGCAACACCGCTGACATCGCAGTCGTGCCAGAACTCTCTTCGACTTCTCGCATCCGATCGTTGGGGACGCAACGCTGCCGGTCATCACACGTATGCCTTCACCTGTTTATATCTTCGTACTTTCTCCTTCGTAGTTCTATTGTTGTCAGTTTGTGTAGTTTGTAATAGTTCTCTCTCGTAAGCTGATTTATTGTTTCTTTATATGTATTTTTAGTTGTATCAAGTGTTGATGTATTTTGTTAGTTGTATTGAAGTGTTGTACTAGATCCCGTGTGCTGCAATATCACTAGAGTAAAGTTTGTTTTGTTTTCCCACGTCTCTGATCTCTTCACTGTCTCTGCTTGCGTACGGAACGAACTAACCTGCTGTCATTCCCGTCGCCGACTTTGCGCTGGCGACGCTATAGAGTGGCAGCTTGTAACAAGTGCGCATATCTGACCTGATTTGCTCTTGCCAAATCTGAGATTGGAACGCGCGCGTCTCGACGGGAGCTCTTTTTGAGCGGAAATCCAGCGAGGGAGCACGAGAGGCTGCGAGGGAGTGTAAAGCGTTTTCCGGTCATCCACCGGTGATTTGATGAAAAGCGGGCGCATAGAATACGTCACTTGAACTTCCGATCAAATCCACCGATTTTGGCGGAGCAAGACTTCTTGCTCCACGGAGCGATCCTTGAACTGCGGTTGCTCTGAATCTGCCATTGGAACACGCAATTCACGCTCCCATTTCGCCATTGGAATGTGATTGCTCTACTCGGAGCAGAAAAACTTAATCTGGATCTGCCTTTAGAATTCAACATTATCGCGTAACGTACTCGATCATAGTAATCGCATTCTGCGGCCGGACAAATCGGTGCGCGTGAGGTGGGAGCGTAGCAGAAGATGAAAAGGAAGTAAAAAAAGCGCAAAAATATAGACAAGGACACATGAAGGGACTCTGTCCTTGTCTATATTTTTGCGCTGTTTTCACATCCCAAGCATGAACCATCAACTTGCCCAACTTTCTCTATTATTTCAATTTATTTTAGTGCATCGGGCTCTTCTCTTTATCCCAACCCTCTTCATGGCGATCCGGCCTCCTTGGCTCCTAACATAGCCGTGTGTGTCTAAAAAACTTCCTCTGGCCTTGTCTATATTTTTGCGCAGTTTTTACTTCCCCGGTATGAGCTACCGACTAGCCCAACTTTCGCTATTGCAATTTATTTCTAGTGCATCGCGCTCTTCTCTTTATCCCAACGTTCTTCACGATGACCCGGCCTCCTTGGCTTCTACCATAGCCGTGTGTGTCTAAAAAAACTTCCTCTGTCCTTGTCTATATTTTTGCGCTGTTTTTACTTCCCAAGTATGAACCACCAACTATAGCCCAACTTTCGCTATTATTGCAATTTATTTCTTGTGCATCGGGCTCTTCTCTCTATCCCAACGTTCTTCACGATGACCCGGCCTCCTTGGCTCCTAACATAGCCGTGTGTGTCTAAAAAACTTCCTCTGGCCTTGTCTATATTTTTGCGCAGTTTTTACTTCCCCGGTATGAGCTACCGACTAGCCCAACTTTCGCTATTGCAATTTATTTCTAGTGCATCGCGCTCTTCTCTTTATCCCAACGTTCTTCACGATGACCCGGCCTCCTTGGCTTCTACCATAGCTGTGTGTGTCTAAAAAAACTTTTTCTGTCCTCGTCTATATTTTTGCACTGTTTTTAGTTCCCAAGTACCACCAACTAGCCCAACTTTCGCTATTATGGAAGAAGAGGACAAAGCAAGTGATTGCCGGTTTATTTTTGTTCTCACTGCCTGAAGCAACGAAAAGCTTCAACACTTTTGCTGTCGATATATATATATATATATATATATATATATATATATATATATATATATATATATATATATAAAAGCTCATAACAGCGTAGTTCTCTTCTGATCCAGAGCTAATTCTGCATGTGGTTAATCTAGGTTAATGTAGCGCTAATCTGGTTCTTCAGTAGATTTCGATGTTCTGAATCCCGCGCTAAATACTGCGCTAATGTGGGTCCTGTGTAGGTCCTGGTGTAGCTCTAAATCCTGAACTTCATGGAGCTCCAGTGCCGTGAAGCCTTCGGAAGTGCGTTTGTATAGCATGGATAAATCAACTATTCGCTTGGGAATCGCCCGCTCGCCGGGGTGGTGGAGCTCTCTTTGAGTGGCGCGGGTACTATAGCCACAAGTTTCAGGACTGTGTTTAGGAATTCGCGGCAAGTTATTACAAATAGTTTTTTGGTATTTTGGTAGTTTATGATATCTTGAACCTCGCTAACTTAGTTTGCGTTGGTTTCGGGTATGGTTAGTTTTAGTTTAGTTTTAGGCCTGTATTCGCCATGTGCGTGACCACGAGACAGTGGCCGGAAGAGAGCGCCACTAGAGTGCTACGCACGCAAAACGCCTCCACCCAGGTAATGAAATACAGCCTACTACTCCGGGAGCTGTACGTTCCGAAACCGTCCGACAACGTTCGCTGGTGCCTGCAACAGACGGCCGAGCACTTCGGCGAGCTCTTCACCGAATGGGTGGCACGCAAGTTCCAGAAGCCAAGTGCACTGGCCACCGTGCGCGGACTGTTCGCCGACATCCGAATGCTGCTCATGCGAGACAACCGTGTCAACCGGGGCGTTCTCGTTGGCACGGGCCGTTTGGAGAGGACTCAGCTGTTGTTCTATGGTATACTTCTAGATCATGTCGTACCAAAAGTCCGGTCAATGTGTCTGTTAGAAAGTCCGGTCAGGGTGCCACTGACTAGTGTGTTTGATTCGTAGTGTTATTTCACGAGCCACAATTAGTATGGTCACGCACCGCAGTCGAAAAATTCGGCCCGTACGGCTAACTCTTACGACAAAATCTTGTCGCGATTTATCCTCCTAGATTTGCCCCGGGTGCAACTACACGAAACTCGCCCCACCGTGGTGGTCTAGTGGCTAAGGAACTCGGCTGCTGACCCGTAGGTTGCAGGCTCAAATCCCGGCTGTGGCAGCTGCATTTCCGATGGAGGCGGAAATGTTGTAGGCCCATGTGCTCAGATTTGGGTGCACCTTAAAGAACCCCAGGCGGTCGAAATGTCCGGAACCCTCCACTACGGCGTCTCTCATAATCAAATGGTGGTTTTTGGGACGTTGAACCCAACATATCAATCATCAATTAACCTCATGAAACTCTATGGTTATACTGCCGTTCACGGATCACGTGAACATGTATTCCCCAAAGTTGAAGATTTTGTTTGTGGCTCAGTATGAGTACACGTTTGTTGTATCAATATCACTTTAAGACAGCTGTGTTTATATATTTGTGAACTTATAATTTTCTTTACTCCTGTAATCATTCTGGATGATTATGTACCAGTGTATTCAGTACAACAATTCTTGTTGGTGTGTGTATGCTTTTGCTGCCAAGGTGGCAAAACCGAGTCAGGCGTTTATTTAGCCTTTAGTCGTGTTCCCCAAGGCAAAGTGTAACGATTTTGCCTTGAATAAAAAATGAAATGAAAATGAAATGAAATAATTTTCCGACAAAGCATGAATCCCTTCATCAAAGCTAATAGTTGGCAGAGTTTGCGCGCGTTCATTGTTAACGAAACTGTGCGGAAGACAAGGATGACCCAGCAATGACAAGAATGGGCGCCCACTAGCAAAAAAACTTTTATTTGAATCTACACAGAAGAATCGCAGCAGAATCATCATACACAAAGGAACATGTAACAAGAAAATGATTTTACTTGTAGTTGTAAATTGCTCTATCACAATATCAAAATCTCGTCGGTTGCCACGAGGGGACGCTTGGTGGGGGGGAAACGTGCAAAAACTAAATGGTCGTGGCAACGCCACCTTGAACTTTAATCGCCATGGCGACATAGATTTGAACGGCGTTTACTAGGCCCTACGTAATTACAAATCGGGCATTATGTTGTAAATATGAGGGGGCCAGAGATGTAGCATACGAAACTTAAGTATATTTCGACAAATTATAGCCGCTCAAGTTTACTCAAGTTACTCAATTTTATTCATTATTATTTCATGTACATGAAACGGGGTACATGATACATACAGAATCAGGAGGATAATCAGGGGGACCTCGTATAATTAGTGGCGTACATAAAAGCTAACGGCAGCAAAAAGAGTGAACACATTGCAATTGCATTGCAATCTGTTCACTCACAATTCACAATTGCAATGTGTTCATTGCAATTGCAGAGACCGACCTATACTAAGAAAAATATATATACGATAGTAGCATTATACAAAGTTTAAAAATACCAATACAGAAGTGTGATGTGATGATGAAAATAAATATATTACGGATAAAGAAAAGGATCCTTTAATAATGTTTTTATGTTGTGTAAAGATTGCAGTGACCGAGATAATTTAGTATAGAGAGGTATGCGATTCCAAAGATGAATACCATAAAAGCGAGCTGGAAATCTGTCACAGTTCGATCTTATTTTGGATAAAAGAACGTTTTTTTTTCTCTGAAAACCTTGTATTGTTATTGACAAGGACATGGTGACGAATACTATCTACTGATGTTTCATGATCTATAAGACTGTATGTGATGAGGGATACTCTGTGATAAAACATCTCTTGAATCGGTAGAATGCGCCGCTCTGGATAGATGTGTACAGAATGGGAACGGAATAGGCTATATGTCATTAGTTTTATCGCCTTTTTTTCTTTTTTTTGAAGGCGCTCGAAAGCCGTTGGAGGTGAATGGCGTATGTGTTACGTCATGATGATAGGCACTATGATAAATCGCTGTTAATATAAGCATGATAAAAATACAAAGAAAGTGATTTGATATCCCCCACGTTACGTGCGGAGGTTTCGATGCGACATTTACCCTCTAACGCTCACAAGCAGTTATGCCTTAAGAAAAGTTGAGATAATAGTCGCAATATTTAGCCCTTGTGTGTAGTCATTTTAAGAAAAAACAGTGACATTTTGTTTGTCGTTTAAGTTGTTCGGTCTTATTTAAAGATAATTTATTTGAATAAACGTTCCATTACGAGTACCATAATTATATTTCAATTGTGCAATAACGCATTTTCCATAAACTTTTGACAGGTTTGTCTTAGATTTAACGCATTATGTTTAGAGTAAAAAAAAAACGTGACACAGATGACAATAGAGATAAAAATAAAACATTGACCTTGATTTTCGTTTACTAATAAATCTGTGGCGGCAAAACTAACAGTAGTTTTCAGAGCATTCTTGGTTTGTCAAATTTGATTCACTGTCTCACTTTCACTTCCTTTCAAAAAATGGACTTCGTAGTTACTCAGCCACCTATTTGACTTTTGCATTCTTCTGTTACATTGATAGCGAGAGGGTTTTATCTTATCGTGCTTTTCCAGTTTCTGTTTCATTCTGTTTCGATAGAAATAAAATTTTATTTGCGAATCAGTGCCCGTTATTGCCGTTCATTGCACGTGTTATTTCATTCAAAATGAATCAATCACTCCATTCATTCTTTCGGGCACAAATCTACGATTTTGTCTTCACAGGGCAGGACAGCCTCAAAGCGATAGTCCCGCCAGCTCCGCAATTTTCTGCCAGCATGCGCAACAGCTTCCTCGCCAACCTGGCCGTCGCTTTGCGTAGTCGGGCGGGCCGAGGTCCCAGCGACGATCGCTCAGCCGAGTTCGTTCTGTCCGGTTTCGTCGGCTACCACGGCGACTCGTTCGTCGTGGCGCCCGCCTACCTGTCCGGACACGGCGTGCTGGCACTTCGCGTGGACGAAGTCGACGTCTTCTACCCGACCCTGGCGGCGCTGATGCTGCGAGCCATCTACGAGGACGCCGCTTTCTACTCCCCGCCCTCAATGGCCAACTACACGGACGGCTGCTTCAGCGAGTCCGTCTCCTTCGCGCTGGGGAGATACGTGGCGCCTCATGCGGTGCGTTGTTGCAGAACAAAATAGACTAATAAAATAGGACCTGTTGTCATGTCGGTGAAATGGGTATTAGCGATGTTTCCAGTGTGTGCGCATCATCTACAGCTTTTTCCTTTTTTTATTTTTTCCTTGTGTGTTCTCTTTCTTTCCATTTCTTTTTCTTTCGTGCTTTTTCTTTCCTGTTTCTTCTATTTCTCCTTTCTTTCGTGCTTTATTTCTTCCTTCTTTCTCGTTTTTCTTTCCTTACTTATACTAATAATTCTATCCAATTGCGCAATGCTACTTCCTAACCTTTTCCATCCTCCATGCATGTAACATGACCTTCACTCACGTACGAGTGAGAAACGAACACAAGCAGAGCCTGTATTTTTTATGTGTGCACCTAGCCTACGGGAATCTACTCTCAAATTCGCGTATAGTCTAGACTGTAGGGGTATTTACGAAAGCCTGGCCAAAGCACTTGGAGGGGTATTACCACCGCCCGCAACGCAACGCTTCCGTATTCACAGGAGACGACGGCGGTCACGCAGGAACGAAATTCAATGCGTCAGTGAAAGCTAATCGACAATGAAATCCGAGTTGTGTGAAATAATGAATGACCTCCAAAGCAGGTCAGATTTCCGTTCCGTAACAGCAACAACTGATCGCTGATAAATCTATGATCGAGAGAGCACGAGATTATTCAATAAAATGGCTCCTACAAGTGCGCATGTGAACGTCATGCCTTCGAGCTGTATTTGGCAAGACCCTCATGTCTTTTGCGCTTTGAAGCACCAGTTTTTCGCTGATCGTATGACCGCCACCACCTAAATTTGCAACTTGTAGAAGCTTCGATTTAAAAGTAAACTTCAGCGCAAGGTCGAATCGGTGAATGCGACCGTAACGAATTGGGATCTAGTGCGAAGTAGGACTAGTAGTTAGCACTTGGTATATGATCTAACTTAACTCTGAAAAATGCTGCGGTTAAGGAGTGTGGCCAGTCTAAGCGAAGTGGTCTGCTGACAAACGCTTCAACGCGAATCGGAGTAAGTGGGAGAAGCACCGCACGTATACTGTAATTATCAGCTGTTTGAACCTATTTGACAACCCCGCCGTGGTGGTCTAGTAGCTAAGGCACTCGGCTGCTGACCCGCAGGTCGCGGGTTCGCATCCCGGCTGCGGCGGCTGCATTTCCGATGGAGGCGGAAATGTCGTAGGCCCGTGTGCTCAGATTTGGGTGCACGTTAAAGAACCCCAGGTGGTCGAAATTTCTGGAGCCCTCCACTACGGCGTCTCTCATAATCATATAGTGGTTTTGGGACGTTAAACCCCACATATCAATCAATCAACTTGTTTGACAGAAACCCATATAAATAATAAATATCGAATGATCGGTTACAGCTCGGTTAAGCAAAGACTTACGGACCACTTGATAGTTTTGTGAGAAATATATGTCAAGCAAATTCTCTAATATGACAAAGCTATTTTTTGTGAGATGTCAAGTCGTTGCAACAAGGTCCTAATGGATTATGAATCGGTTCACAAGACCGGTAGTAATTTTTCTGCCTGTAGCCTAAGGAGTCTGTCGTAGATAACTGAGCGTCAGCTCGCCTTATTCTAACCGAGTGTGGAAGTAATTGGGTTCGATTCGGCCGAAGTGAAAATGAGTGGACGTGTGTCGTGACTGAGTTGAGGTGATTTGTACTATGAAATCGCCTGTGAGTGTGAGTTGTCAATCTTCCACAATTTGGCGTGCCAAAGCGAATGCACGAGCCTGTCGAGGGATATGGTTGGGCGGTGCTCACTGTTTGTTCCTTTGCTATTGCTTGGTCCACACGCTTCGCCGTTTGCTTTTCATTGGACCTGAATAGTGCGGACGGAATAATACTTGTCCACAGCGCCCAGCCGGCCACTAAAGCTGCCGTTTCATGCAGAAATGTGCGAAGACGTGCGCAGTGATACCATACATGGCCATATATGGTAGGTCCTTGTGCTAATAATCAAGCGTGAATGGAAGCTTTTAGCTTACGTGAAGTACAAGCTGCGGCCAATAACAGCATCGACAGCCATGCGTTCCACAAGCGTGCATGTTTCCGTACATGTTTTCGTGCCCGCCCTGCGGGAAATGGGCAGCATGGAAATGCCAGACCCCAAAAATGAGCTAGTCTTTTTTTTCACAGACGAAATTATAATAGATATTATTGGGGTTTAACAACACAAAACCACCTCATGATTGAGAGACGTCGTAGTGAAGGGCTCCGGAAATTTCGACCAGCTGGGGTTCTTGTACTACCCAGTAGAATGAATATCCATATCGCTGGTTGCTTTCCAACGCAGGTGATGCCATTCATGGGAAACCGCTGGGCAATTTTCTTCGCGTCCTTCCTCTCGAGGCGGAGGGCGGCCGACGTGCACCGTCGGCTGGGCGACAACGGCCGGGCTCATCTCTACTTTCGCCTCGTCTGTTTCTTCTCCTGCGGGGACCCGGCGATGCGGGACACCTGCAACGACGTCGCTTATTCGAGCAACGATCTGTCGCGCTCCATCGGCTGTCACCGAGAGCGGAGCATCAAGTGCGACTGCGACCGCCTGGACAATTGCGAAACTCATATGCCGCGCGCATAGGCGAAAGGCAAAGCGCGGTGCGGTTGCGTCGGGCGTGGTGGGCCCAAGTGGAGGCGTTGCTGTAGCGGTCGACGCGCCAGTCACTATAGATTCGCGCGAAATTTGCATAAACGAAACGCTTATTTAGGAATGGTTCTACAAATGCCCGTGGTATATCGAACTAGCCAGTCAATAAAATATAGTTTCAGCGTAATTGGGGAGTTACGTATAGGGAGAGGTATACAGAAAGAGGTCCCTTAGTGTAAACACTGCAATGGGACCTCTTGTTATAAAATACACAAAGCAAAAATAAAAACAAGAGCAGGATCGCGTAAAAGAAGCGTGAATATGCGTACAAAATAATAAAAGAGGCAGTATGGTATGCAATGACGTAGAGAATATTTGACATTGAAGTAAACAAAAAGGGAATTAAAAAGTGAAGCTAATACAGAACAAACGAAGCAATCGCTAGAAATAAGCACTAACAAATATTTCAGAAGAAAAATAAAATATTAGGAATAGATGAACACATGAAAATGTATGACAAAAAAAAGGCAACGACAGTAACTACTCTTAAGTGAGAATTTTAAAGAAGGATTCAGATAAAGGCGAACAGAATGTTGAAAGGCTTTTAATGAGGGAGAGGCTATAGTCTCTAAAGGCGGAGCGTTCCGTACCTTGATGGCGGAGAAGCTCACTGTAACGCTATAGTGGTGTGAAGGCTGTGGAATCAGCGGAGCTGGTGGCCTTGTCCTTCTTTCCCATCTCCTCCTGCTCACCATCACTATCCTTTTGCATGCCCCACTCATTTTTATGAACTCTGAACTCTCAATCACCGCCCAACGAGGCTGTTTCGCAGCGGCAACTTCGACGTGGCAATGCGGATTAGCCCATTGTCAATGCATTTGACCACGGACGGCATTACGACTATCTTGAGGGCCAGCACACTGTGGTAGTTGCGTATTTTAGGTCACCCAATGCTGGCTTTATTCAGCTTAGATTAGCTTTGATTCATGGCCGCGAGTAGGCATGATGGAGAGTGGAACGACGGCGAGTGCGAAACACTCTTAGTGCTTGATGCTTTCAGGTATTATGTGAGGGATTATGTCTCAGCTACCAGATCGTAATAAGATTACCTAGAGGCGAAAAAAAAAAGTGTTCTGCACGAGCAGTCATGGATGCTGGCGGCGCTAATTGACGGCTTTGCGTTTCGGTGTAATTCTATATCCCACAAAATGGACCGGAGGATAGCCGCCGTAGTAGCTCGGTTGGTAGAGCATCAGATGCGTTTTTCGAAGGTCGAAGATTCGTTTCCTGCCCGTGGCAAGTTGCCTTGTGGTCCACATTTTAAATAATGTGAAGCATTTCTTAGCGAACTTCGGCGACTATGAACGTATATATATATAATCAGGCTTAGACACTTTGTTGTTTTTTACAATAATGAATCGCGTAGACGTTTTAAGGCACCATACGCACTCTACCATGGTAAAGCCATTACCTGCCCCGGATAAGCCATGTCATTGGTGGGAGGGGCGTTTAGAAGAAAGTTGTTAACTATTTAGAGTAGTTAGTATTCTAGTACAGGAGAAAATAATGCCGTCCCGGGGTTTTATACCACGAAAAAGCTTTAAACGGTGTTTATAATTGGTTAACAATTTAGACTGCCAGGTACCCTACTATGGGAGTGCACAAAGGCGTCGCGGGGGCCTCAGAGTTGATGAGGTTCGGGGGGGGGGGGGAGTAGGAAAAGTGGGTAACAATTCAGAGTACAAGGTACTCTCACTATGGGAGAGCTTAAAGCCGTCCCGTGGAGCGATGGCCACAGCATACGGTTAGGAAAATTGGTTAACGATTCAGAGTACTAGGTACTCTACTATGAGAACAGTCAACTCAAAACTTAACTGCTGGCCTTACAAAACACGCAGACCCATACAAAATAGGCACGCTACATCATTAAAACCTTAAAATCATCTCAAGTGCAGGCCACGATTGTGTTAAAATATAATGCTGTACATGTAGAAACTTTAGAAGTCTGTTAGGCAGCGCAATTAATTTCGCACAAAGCATTTATCCTTTATTAAATGCGAAGCATTCCTTAGCGAGCTTCGGCGTATTTGAGCGTATCTATCTATCTATCTACCTATCTATCTATCTATCTATGTATCTATCTATCTTGACATAGATATTTATTTATCTATCTATCTATCTATCTATCTATCTATCTATCTAGGCATACATATTTATTTATCTATCTATCTATCTATCTATCTATCTAGGCATAGATATTTATTTATCTATCTATCTAGACATAGATATTTATTTCTCTATCTAGCCGCCTACGACTTTCAGCTCTCCTGACCGTTTCAATAATGGTATCGATACCAAACTTGGTATGACATCACATGACTGTATGAAGAACATACTTGATTAGTCATAACGTGAAAATCATGACATGAATGTCATGATTTACATTACATGGTACTGAAGCTCTTGCGGCGATTTCGTTCACATGACATGCTGCAAAACCGGTATGGTATGGCATGATTGCATGGCGAACACAAGCGACAGATCCTAACATGAAAATCATGACATGCGTGTAATGTAACAACATGACTACATCCACGCTCGAGATGCGCTCTCGGCCGTTTCGCTAGCCTCACATATACCAAATTTGGTAGTACGGGACGTGAATGAATGACGAAGGTATGTGACTGGTATAAACATGATGATCATGAGATGCGTGTCATGTAACAACATGGCTTCATGCCACGCTCATGATGCACTGGTGGCCTTCTCGCTAGCTTCACATGTACCAAACTCGGTATTACGTGACGCGAACGGACGACATAGGAAAATGACACATCCAAACATGATAATCACGACATGCGTGCCATGTAACATGACTAAATGCCACACTGACACTGATGATGCACTTGCTGCCGTTTCGATAGCTTCACATATGCGAAATTCGGTATTACGTGACGCCAACGGATGATGAAGGTATGTGACAGGTGCAAACATGATAATCATAAGGTGCGTGTCATGTGAGAACATTACATGGCACAGTCAAGACGCCAATACATTTCGGCGTGATGCGGTGCACGTGCTCGCCGGCGTTCCTTTCATCGCGTCACGCCGGCGTTGCCGCGCCAAGCGCCGGTCCTGCCATATACTCGCAGGCGCGCGCCACGATGCTTTGATGCATGCGCGTTTCAGCGCGTCCGGCATCCATTCGTCACAAAAGGAAGCGCATCGGCGCAAAATGCAGCATGTCGCATTTCGCGCCAGTTGCCGTCGGGCCGCACCGACGGACGCTGGTCGCGCCTGGCGTCAAACAATAGAGTGCTCGTGTTTTGCTTACGTTGCGTCGCTGTGCCCAGCGTGCGCACGCGTCAGCGCTACGTCGGAGTATAATGGGCCCGTCATGATGCGCTCGCGGCCGTTTTGCTAGCTCCACATATAGTAAATTTGGTATCACGTGACGTGAATAGATGAAGGTAACGCCTCCAAACATGATAATCATGACACGGAAGTCATGAACGGCATCATTTACCCCCACCTCGTAACGTTGTGCTGATTTTAAAGTGACATGTCAACATTTCTTATTCGTGCTTCGCCCCCGCCGTGGTGGTCCTGATTATCATGTTTAGATGTGTCATTTACCTTCATCTATTCACGTCACGTTATACCAAATTTTGTATCTGTGGATCTAGTGAAACGGCCGGGAGCTAGCTATGACCATGATATGTTGTCTTGTTCTTACATGACACGCATCTCATGATTATCATGTTTGCACTAGTCACATACCTGTGTCACCCATTCACGCACTGTAATACCAAATTTGGTATATGTGACGCAAGCGAAACGGTCGCAAGTGCATCATGAGCGTGGCATGTAGTCATGCTGTTACATGACACGCATATCGTGATTTTCATGTTATAGTCTGTCCCTTGTGTTCGCCATGCAATCATGTCACACCATACCAGTTTCTCAACATGTCATGTGAACGAAATCACCGCAAGAGCTGCAGGACCATGAAATGTGAATCTTGACATTCAAGACATACATGTCATAATTTTCATGCTATGACTGGTCAAATATGTTGTTCATACAGTCATATATTGCCGTACCAAGTTTGGTATTGATACCATTATCGAAACGGCCAGGAGAGCTAAAAGGCGTAGGCGGATGGATGGATGGATGGATGGATGGATGGATGGATGGATGGATGGATGGATGGATGGATGGATGGATGGATGGATGGATGGATGGATGGATGGATGGATGGATGGATGGATGGATGGATGGATGGATGGATGGATGGATGGATGGATGGATGGATGGATGGATGGATGGATGGATGGATGGATGGATGGATGGATGGATGGATGGATGGATGGATGGATGGATGGATGGATGGATGGATGGATGGATGGATGGATGGATGGATGGATGGATGGATGGATGGATGGATGGATGGATGGATGGATGGATGGATGGATGGATGGATGGATGGATGGATGGATGGATGGATGGATGGATGGATGGATGGATGGATGGATGGATGGATGGATGGATGGATGGATGGATGGATGGATGGATGGATGGATGGATGGATGGATGGATGGATGGATGGATGGATGGATGGATGGATGGATGGATGGATGGATGGATGGATGGATGGATGGATGGATGGATGGATGGATGGATGGATGGATGGATGGATGGATGGATGGATGGATGGATGGATGGATGGATGGATGGATGGATGGATGGATGGATGGATGGATGGATGGATGGATGGATGGATGGATGGATGGATGGATGGATGGATGGATGGATGGATGGATGGATGGATGGATGGATGGATGGATGGATGGATGGATGCGCTCAAAATCGCAGAAGCTCGCCAAGAAATTATTCGCTTTAATAACGCAGACGTATGCACTGGGCAAGTTGAAACTATACTCGGCGACAACTTTTCTTGGCCCTGGACGAAGACTACAGAGCCAAATCATGGGTATCCTACCGCCAGTGTATGTAGTCCCATAACAGCCCCCGTATTTTCGCGCCCATTCAACGTGAAATATAGAAGTTTTCCCTTTATTTTCTACGTGGGTTTATTTGAGCAGGCCGCAGCTTGCACCACTAAGACAGTCGTATTTATTTACAATTTATTCGTTGTGACATCGTGTTTATAACACGCGAGAAAAGCGCGCCTTTTTACGTGCACCTCAAACGCTATGCGGTATCTGCGTCTACACGAAACGCTCATGGTGCGACCACGTCACTTTCCATAGCGTTACAAGACGCGTGCCAAAACGGACTACTTCGCATAGTGCTACATGTGCAGAAGTTCCGCCTCCGTAGCTTTCCCTTCAATGCCAAGAAGAGTTGTCGCCCTAGTATAACAAGTATCTCACTTGTTACGCCTTTGTGCTTGAGAAGTGCGCTGTAAGAATCGACTATGTAGAGCTTGACACCCTAGAATGCTTTAGATGCGAAGCATCTTTTTGACTCCCATGTGTAAGGCAGTACGTACATCCGTACGAACGCACCGCAACGTGTTCGCCTCGCCGTAGGAGTTGGAGTGGTGCCAAGTATATATGTAGTGATTGTTAGAGGAAAAATAAAGGGACTTATTTCTGTCGGCCCGTTGGCGACACGGCGCAGTACCTTGCAGATGTGGGGGGGGGGGGGGGGGAGAGATAAAAGGAATAGTGGGAAATAGGCAATTGAATAGGACAGGCAATTGCGAATGACGAGAGCTAGGGCTTTGTTGCGTGAGGCAAATGATCAGGAGGAAGAGTCTGCGTTTGTTGACGCAGCATAGATTAACGGAAAAGATTCTTACTCGGTGGTGGTGGTAGATGGCAAAGGAAGTGTTCAAAATGCCGCTTCCGCTTATACGAAAGATCTGGGGGTCGCTGAGGTGGTGGCCATCACCCTAGCACTCATTGATTCGGGAAGATTTCTAGTATTTAGTGACTCTCACTCTGCAATTAAAGCCTTCTTGGGGGGAGTTATTAGCGCACCGGCTTACCGACTGCTGCAGAGTAAAGAATTCACTCCGCATACCATTACTTGGTTTCCGGCGCACATGAGGTCAGTGGAGGGAAACCCACGTAACATCAATGAGGTGGCGCATAGGGAGGCATGAGGATTAGTGTGCCGTGCAATCCCTAACTCGGCTGAATCTACCGCTCTGGAGATTAGGGACCAGTTGCTAACGTACAACGATATAATCAAACATTATTACTTAGAGTGCAGGGAATTCCCCTTGCCACATTCTAGACTCAACAGGCCACAGGCGGTTACAATAAGACTTCTACAGAAGCAGACGTACCCCAACCCTGTCGTCATGAGTTATATTAATCCGGACTGCGAGGTTTCGATATATTGTAGTAAGTGTGGAGGCTTGCTCAATTTTGAACACATGCTCTGACGCTGGTCGGCAATGGCTGGTGCGGCTTCTCACGGTGAACAGTGGTGGCAGCGAATGCTGCACAGTTGGCGGACCAACTCGGGGCAGTTCAGAGGGCCCGTGTGGCAGCAGAGGGGCTTGGCCTCTCTGTCCAGACGTGGGAGCAGCCAGCATAAATCCTGAACCTTAATATGTTCAGGACCTTAATAATTTTCTGCATACTATACATACCATAAGACAGGCAAGTGACAGAAAAAAATTCCGCCATATCCACGAAGTGAATGATGATGAGTGGGCGAAGCTCCGGAGGTAAACCTGGTAAACCATGAATCCTCTGTACATTTTGCCCACTCCATTTTATTACATCGCTCCCCCTAGCGTACGTCGCCGCACTAAATCGAACGATTGCCTTCAACCAATGACACGCGCCATATGTGACATCATTCCTATTTTATAAGATCTCGCGTCTTTCATCAACTACAAGTACCGCTTTCTAGTTTATAACATCTTGCATCTTTTCATCATCAGCTACAAGTACCACCATCTAGTAAACACTACAAGAACTAAACGAGAGATGGCTACATACAGGGGACGGTACCGCCATCTAGTGAACACTGCAAGAACTAAACTAGAGGTGGCTACATACAGGCTACAGGGGACGCACAGCCCACGCCCTAAGGAGCTTCGCCCCTAAAAAGAAGTAGATAGAAAAGTTGGCGGCCGATCGAAGAAGTCCGAGCAAGTGACAATACACAGCGAGAGCTGCACGGTGTCAGGAGGTGCGGAGGGCAAACCAGTCGGCGAGAGCTACGCTGGCGTAAGAAAGCGCGGCCGGCGCAACCGTTCTGCTTGAAATCTCCCGAGCAACTGCCAAGGAAAGAGGGGGTAAAGTCGCAGCTGCGCGTCGACGTCACGCTCCGCTCGCACGCTTCTCTCGCTAGGGAGCTTACATGACCGCTAAAAGAGTGGTCATGTAGGCTTCCTATTTTTCGCAGGTGCCCGCTGCCGTCACTCTCTTTCTCACCCACTCGTCTCAGCGCCCGCAGCTGCCTGCTCCTCCGCCCACTTGCAATTCAGGACTTTCATAGGAAAATCGGACCTGCCAATGCGCCCTTTCTTCTGAGATGTTCGTCGCTGCAACTTTTAGGGGCGAAGCTCCTTATCCTCCTTCTCTTCCCCCTCTCCACCACACGCAACGCTCCACCGCACGTCAAGTGGAAACACTCGGGCTCGTTTACCTGCGATGAAATTTACACAGAACCCAACCCGTCTCTATTTGTGCAGTCATTTCTTATTCTGATTTAATATTTTCAGTGCCGACGGTGCTGCACTTGTCAGTCATGACATTTGTTATGTTGACTGTTCTGTTTTATTTGTTCGGAAAGGACAGGCCTGTTTTTTTTTTATTACTGTGTGTGCGCACCATGCACTGCGTGTGTTTTTTACGTGAATGCAGTCAAGCTGTTGTTTGCGTAATCTGTTAATACAGAAGCAATGAAAAAAACATTTGCATGCGAAGAGCCCACATGATCTTGTACGGCAACTTGGTCAAGTTGAGAATAAGAGTGCCGACATGCCAGCAATGGAGTTCTGGATTTAAATATAAACCTGCCGAGATGAATCAGGTACTAATTCTAAGCAAGACAAAGAAGACAAGGCAATGAAACTCATCGTTTTCTCTAAATCTAATGCAAAGCGGAGCGAGTGTTTGCTGTTGTGGCGCTTACAAAAAGCGGCTCAAGGAATGGAATGTCGTAGGAACTTCTCGCGATCATCAGAATCAAACTTGTACTATGTCTGAAACGTGTTATAGGCTCTACAAAGTTGAAGTTCCACTCCTTGTTTTCCGTCTGAAAATGGCACACGCGACCGCAAACCAGATTTCGCCGCTGCAAAGCTCCCGACTACGCTCCTATGGGCAGCTGCGTATGTTTCCGTGATTAAGAAATTCATCTACATTTACTGCGCAATACGAAGTACTTAGCTCACTTTGCTCAACACTTTGCCCACACTTGCTCAACAAAGCTGTGGAGCAAGCTGGCAAAAGTGAGCTGGGTTATGCAAATTTTGCTGTACGTGCAGTACTAATTGCCAATCATCCGTAGTCTTTTTCTTTTCTCTTTTTTGTTTGTCGGCACGTAGTCATAATGTAGCTAAAATTAAATCACTCTCGGTTACTTTTCCTGCTCCAATATAAAATAACCGCTGTTCCTTGGCTACTGTTCTGGCTTCTTTGGTTAATTTCGCGGCTCCTTTTCTCTTCGAGGATCTGGCAACCGTGATCACGTTATCGTGTAACGTATTTTTACAGTATCGATTATGTATGAGCAGAATGCTCATATCAAACTCATATCAATATGTATTGTGTCCTAGAGTGAAGATCGATTAGAAATCGGGACTTCTGTCCCGTTTCCAGATCTGTAGACAATTCTTTGCGGAGGGGGGGGGGGCACTTCTCAACAGCATTGAGTATTTTAAAAAACCTGTCGCAATCCTATTGCAGCATCAATTTCGAACTACGCGCAAGAAAGGGTTGCTACGTTATACTCGCTGGATGTAACCTCCTTAGTTTTAGAAAGGTTTAGCGAGCGTTGAGCCGCTGTGCCATGAATACAATGAACTAGTATATACCATGAACTCGATGTGGCTAAAGGTGGGAAGTAGATACGAAGCGCAAGCCATAAGAAAGTAAAAGCCAAATTCTCCTGTCTCTCATTTCCCATTAGCAGCCATTGGGATGTACATTGAGCACTATCTGACAGGAAAAGGTTGCTACGTTATACTCACTGGGCGTAACCTCCTTGGTTTTAGAAAGGTTTAGCGAGCGTTGGGCCGCACTGCCATGAATACAGTGAACTAGTATATACCATTAACTCGAGGTGGTTAAAGGTGGGAATGGGGTGGGGGGGGGGGGTGGGGGGAGTGGTTACGTTGCTAGAAGGAAAAGAAAAGCGAGCCCCGTAACTGTCTGCTTCAGGGAGTGACACCTCAACAGTAGCTCACAAGGGAAGTGGGTGAGGAGGGATTAAAAAGATAGGAATAAATGTGTAGAGAGAGAGAAAGAGAGATGAGGTAAGCGCGAAAGCGTGAGAGCAACGCCGACTAAATTTCAAGGCCGAAAGGCTGCCGCAGTGACGTCAGAGGTTGGGGGCCCAGTTGCCCAACTGAGCATGCTCAGTAAGACTTTTTTTTTTTTCCACATCTTTTATTCGGCCCAATCAAGCCGCAGCAGCTGCGAGAGCGGGAGCGTTGGTTCTCCTAAAACGTGAACGAAACGCAGGCTTTCCGCCGCGTTCGCGGCGTAACTGGGCCCCCACCCTCTGACGTCACTGCGGCAGCCTTTGGGCCTTGAAATTTAGTCGGCGTTGGTGAGAGCGACGACATATCGAGGGGATAGGAGAGATAGGAAAGATGGAAACACGGTCACAGGAGCCCGAGGACGGGGCACCACTTGCGAGAGCTCTTGTCGGCGTCAGGAGATGGCGTAGAGCAAGTACAGTCGGTCAGAGCTACGCTGACGTCGAAGATCGCGAGGGCACAACCGGTCGGCACGGAATCCAGCGAGCGAGTCCAAAGTTGGGAAGTGACTCGCTCGCTGGATTCCGTGCCGACCGGTTGTGCGCCCGCGCGCTCCGCGCGCTCGCGACCTTCGGCGTCATCGTAGCTCTGGCCGACTGGGCTGGCCCTACGTCACCTCCTGTCGCCGACGGTCTTCGACGACAGTGCAGCTCTGACCTACTGGACCTGCTCTACGCCATCTACAGACGCCGACAACATCTCTCGCGAGTGTACCCCGTCCTCGGACTCCAGTGACCGTTTTTTCATCTTTCCTGTCTCTCCTATCCCCTCAGTTTGTTGTTGCTTTTTTCCTCTTTTCTATACCTTTACTTCTACCCTTTTTATTCCTCCTCACCCCCATCCCTTGTGAGCTCTGTGGCGGTGTCGCTCCTGAAGCCGACAATAACGGGGCTCACTTTTTCTCTTCCTTTCTCTATCTTAAGAACCACTCGCATTGTACACGAAGCGCAAGCCATAAGAAAGTGTGCGTGTGCCACCTCTCGTTTAGTCCTTGTAATGTCCGCTGGATGGCGGTGCTTATATATGGGGAATATATGATGAAAATATGCGAAATGGTGGTACTTGGAGTGCTGAATAGATGGACGAACGGACACACAAACAGACGCATGGATGGACGCATGAACGGACGCAGGGGCGGATGCATGGACGAACGCAGGGATGGGCGGATGGACGCATGGACGGTCACACATACGGACGCATGAACGGACAGAAGCAAGAACGCCAGGAAGCAAGAATACCATCGCGCCTGGCCATATCAACGACGGAATATGAGTGTTCTTGCATGTTTTTTTCAGTCGAAGTATTCATCTAGCCTCATTTTTTTCTGTTTTACCGACATTGGTATATAAGGTAGAAGCAGGAGGACAAGCATCTGAAGTTTTTTTTTTCTTTTAAAGCGACGAATTTCTCAGTGAACCACGATCACCTCAACAGACTTTATTGCGACAGCAATTACATGGACAGTCTAGGTGTATTTTTGTCGTCGCTGTCGCCATAATGTCAGCGATAGTCATATCACGCCCGTAATGCGTTACTCGAGATAAGTTCGGGGTTATCACAATGAAATCAATACAGTTGGAAGTGCCTTGTGTCAGTGCCTTCTGCGAATTAAACTTTCGCATATGCCTGCATTCTGTGGGATGAGAAGCATGGTCTAAAATCACGAGCTATTTATTAGGCTTGTGAAAAATTTTTTGAACTTGCCATGCACCCGCTTCGTGGTCTCTACGTGGACTGGCTGAAAATTGCCTTTTTGGGGTGTGCACAATGATATATATGGGTTCTGTCTACAGGTTAAGGCTCAGTTGAGTTAAACAGGTTAAGGCTCAGTGGTGAGTGGTAACTCAAGTAGGCAGCGCCGTCTCCAGAATCGCCTTTTTGAGGCGTGCACAATTTCGTTGCAGTTGGCTTTTTAAGTCTACGCAGAGGGCGCGTGGCAAGTCCGAAAAGATTTCATGCGCATAACAGCTCGTGGTTTGAAGCATGCTGCTCATCATACACAATGCAGCCATATTAGCGAGAGCTTCACTGGCACTACATACTTTGTCTTTATCGCTCACATTTAGTAAAATACGCAATTTACAGTTCTCGAGTAACATCATACAACGAAAATTGTTTACTAAGTGTTTGAAGTACGAACTATGGACACGATATCGCGTTCAACTCCTAAAGGCGAAGCTGTTTTTTGTGTGTGTGTGTGGTGGGGGGGGGCTTTTATATATGCATATACATACTCGGGACATGACGGCGACGGCAAAATCCGCCTGAAGTGCCCATTTATTTGGTGTCGCAACAAAGACAATCAAGGTGGCTTCGACTCACCAAGAAATTCTTCGCATTGCAAGCTTTTCGCTCTGAAAGATGATGGAATGCAGCGTGTGCCTATATAGCACGCGCACTACACTAGCATATAGGCTCAGGGATATCGGCTCTGCTGCATCCGATTGCATAAATGAAGCATAAAAGTTACCACGCTTATTCGTCGCGTCATATTCCCGATTCAGTGGCGTAACCAGCGGGTGGCACAACGGGCCCCCTTTCCCTGACATGTTTTTCGCCATGGCATAAAGAGCGGGAAAGGACAATTTCAATGATGATTCCTTCGGTGTTTTTTTTTTTTAACTAAATTTCCAGTGTTTCTTCGCTTGATAGGACTGCACTTTGATGCCCAAAATTTTCTTTCAATGAACAACACCAAGAAAGCTCTGTTATACATAAGGAAACGATAAAGTGCGCCAATAACGTTGTCAGAAAAAAAAGATTCTTTATAGGTGAGTAATGAATTGATGCTCCTGAGCAACATTGGGCACCTATGGTACTACTTCCCATGGAATGCCTTCCAGCCGTAGCAGCCTGGAATAAGGTGTCGATGCATGTTTCACCATCCAAGATTGAGATTTAAATGTATACATCCTAAATGTTTGGCTTGCATTTTCCCTGGGGGACTGGCCATGGGTCGGGTAGTCTAGAAAAACACATTTCAAAGCAAGAAAACACAGCATATCTCCTCGTTTTGTATGGTGAAGACGATCTTTTTAGATTTATTACTGTGAAAATAGCAAATGACGTCAAACCATGTAGCCATTTTTGCAAAAATAAAGTTTCTTACTTTTCCTATGATCGGCGTGCTTGTTCTGGAAGTGACACAGACGAGGAAGAAGCGGATGAAGTGAGCGTGAAACAGTTCTTGAAGATGATTGTTTTTTTTTTCTCGTTCACACTAAAAACATCAAATATAACAGCTTGGTGCACTTTAAATTACAACAAACACATCTTGCCCTATCTGCCTGCACTCCCGTAGATGCCCTATGTTGCTCGTGAGCAACAACCAATTTGGTATGAAGATTTATGTGATGTAATTTGCGGCCACACTAATCAGTGTACTTATAAATGATCTACAACGCCTTATGAGCCATCTTAAGTATATATAGGAGGTATGCACTTGACGTCATCTAGGAGAATCACTAGCGTAGGGGTCGCAATTATGACGGTCTGCGCACTCGTTGCATGCGCAGAAAATTTGCTGCGTGCGCTGAGCTCGAAACCCGCACAGCAACTTGGATGCTTATAGACCTTCAAAACACTTTCTGCACGCCGAAACATCAACCGCAAGATGGCACGCACTAACCGACCTTCAAATTGGCGCGGCGATGGTGTTGCCCTGTTGCGGATCAAGGCTCAGTGCATACTAACAGATTTCACAGAAGCTTCTTGTTCCACTGCATTCGAATACATTTCCTTCAGTGTGCGAAGCTTTTTTCACCGCGTGTCAGACGCTAGAAGAAAACACTACAAAAGTGCGATGCATTTTTATTTACGTATTTTTTTTTCAAGCTCAAGACGCTCGGTAGTGTTTGTTTGTTTGTCACCACATATAGCGCCAGAAGGGACGCGCAGCAGGATGTGTTTGCCAAAAAAAGAATTTTCGGGGCTGTTGGCCTAGATCAACAGTGGGAATCAAAGGGTGAAACGCCCTGCCGCCCACTCCTTGGGCCATCCCCCTTGTCGGTGAGTGCCTTCAGGAAGAGCAAAGCATCATCATCGTCAGCAGCAGCAGCTAGCACGCGCTCCCCGTTCACAGCGCGTGCTCTTGCCTAACCTTCTTCGATCTCAACGCCTGCTGCTTGAAGCTGTTCCTGTTCCCGACCCGTCGGCACACGCCGTGGCAAAGCCATGGAACGCATCAAGTGCGGCCCCATTGTCGAAATGCAGGGTGACGACATGTCGCGCGTCATCTGGGACCTGGTGCGTGACAAGCTCATTACGCCCTTCTTGGACATTGACCTCAAGGTACTCTTTGCACGTCTCCTAATCAACATAGCAGGAACAGAGAGTATTTCCGTTAACTACGCTTTCTACAGGTGCTATCTCCTCCTCACAGGTCATTTTTTTCCCATAAAACATGCGGACAATATCAGCATTAGGTGGTGAGCCTATCCGGATTTGCCTACATGCTGTTAACTCTGCTTGCGCAATCGGAAACTAAAAAAAACTTAATAAAAAATAAGTTGATCACACACGATCAATTTATTAGGTATAGAAGCATACACAGTAGCTCTCCTACAACCCAAGAGGGCCGCTCTCATTCCAACGTTTTCTAAACACAGGTGTTCGACCTGTCCATCGCCAACCGCAACGAGACGGACAACATGGTGACGCTTCAGGCGCGGGACGCACTGAGGCGCTACAACTGCGGCGTCAAGTGCGCCACCATCACGGCCGAGCGAGACGTGCTCGAGATGTACCACCTGAAGCGCATGTGGAAGTCGCCCAACTCGGTCATCCGCAACTCCCTGGGCGGCGCCCTCTTTCGAGAGCCCATCATCTGCAAGAACGTGCCGCCGCTCATCAAGCAGTGGCGCAAGCCGATCGTCATCGCGCGCCACGCGTTCGGTGACATGTACATTGGGAAGTAAGCGCGTTCGCCCATAGGCACGATCATAACGAAGGCACTGTTACAGTGTAGTTTCCAAGTTATATGGACACTGAAGTGTAACGATGAATGTTTAGAATAGTTGTACTTCGATGACTCTAAAGGCCTAACCACACGTACGCGGTGGAGAGCGTCAGCGCGTGGCTCTCAGACGCGGCGTCATGCCCTTACCTTGCGGAAGAAGAGGGCGCCCGGCCACGTAGAGTTACTGCATGTGCTATACATTAGGTGGCATATACACCAACTCTAAGGCCACACGAAGCTGAGTGTCATTTCTCCATATGGAAAGGGCACGGTGCCGCGGCAGAAAGCCACGCGCTGCTAAGCGTACGTGTAGTCGGGTCTTATTAACGTTAGCCTCACAAGCGTAGATTTTTAATGAAGGATAATGCCACTAATTTTTTACTATTAACATGGACCGCCGCTTTGTTGGCATTAATGACGGTTATGGTCGCCTTATAGGGGGGGGGGGGGGGGGGTCGAAGCCGGCCTAGTGCATTGACAATTAGGGAGGGGGTGCAGCGAGCGCCACAACCAACGCGGCAGGTGCGGCGCAACTACCCTGCCACTGTGAAAGACATTCGTGCTAGCTGATTGCCGCCCGAAGCACAAGCACTTCTTCGCTTCCTTTTTTGGAATATGTAAATTTTGTGCATATTAAAGATGAGAGGTTCCTCGTTACCACCTAAATCATTACATTCGGCTGAACACCGATGTCCAAATCTGACATGTTGTTTTTGGTGCCACAAACGTGAGTCTTTAAATGTCGGCTATCTGAAACTCTTGATGTGACTAAAATGAGTAAGCGTGATAGGACGAAAAATTTTCTTACGCTGTAAGCGAGTACAAGCTATATTGCGAAAGACATCTGCGTGCCACCATCTTGGGCGGCTACGCCGATGGTTTCTCGCTTTTATATATCGCTACATGAATGAATGAAGCCGTAAAACATCGAACGCACCAACCCCTCTATTTTCATGTATATGCATTTACCGCAACACTAGGGTGGCTGGCAACACCGTTTAGTGGTGGCTGGCAACAAAAAACAGCCCATTATGGTGGCAGTCAAAGCTACCCGTAAAATAGTCCTTAGTCGTACCTGCTTACAGTCCTTGCGCTGCAGTGCTGGTATTGAAGAAATAAATAAAAAAATCCTCAAAAGTGGCACGTTTATTTCAGAGACTTCGTGGCTCCGGGTCCCGGTTCCCTTGAAGTCTGCTACACGCCCAACATCGGCTCGCCGTACAACCTGCACGTGTACGACTTCGTGGACACCCAGGGCGTTGTGGCGGCCATGTGCAACACGGATAAGTCCATCACGGAGTTCGCCTACAGCTGCTTCCAGTTCGCGCTCAGGCGTAACCTGCCGCTCTACCTGAGTACCAAGGAGACCATCCTGAAGAAGTACGACGGCCGCTTCAAAGACATCTTCGAGCGCCTCTACCAAAAGAAGTACAAGCCCCGGTTCAAGGAGACCGGCATCTTCTTTCAGCATCGCCTCACGGACGACATGGTCGCAAGGTACACATGACATTTCAAATGTAGAACTACATATACTACAAAAAAGACGACTGTAGTATAACTAAGTTAGCCCAGGGTAGACGTAGCGAGAGGAACAGCTAATTTTATTGTTTAGCTTGGTCTCTGTACTGTACGTCTTTCGAGGCGCTCATTGCGTTGGTTCTCCGTCTCCTCGGCTCGCTGCATGCCTCATCTTGGTTTGGTTCCTACGAGAAAGCCTGCATTCTTTCACTCTCTCCTACTCGCCTTTCATATCTACCGACGAATTTCACCGAGTCGCTCCTTCCATATATACGATGCAACGCCACCGCCTCCTCTGTTGCAGCGTGGTTTCACCAGCACATCTGACGCCAGATGACGTCTGCTCGGACGTCCCCACTTGCTAAATGACGTTGCGAGCGGTACCGCCAGCTGCGGCGGTTGCTAAGCAACGGCTCATCTCGTGGTGTGCCCACAGCGAAAATACGGCCCATCTATAGCCCTCGCAGCAAAGCGACAGGAAAAAGAAAATCGAAGCTTGCGATGAAAAAAAAAAAGAACCCTAAAAAGGGGGTTATGTGCTCGCGCCGAATTTTCGACAAGCGGAGTTGTCTTCAATGCTGGAACGGATTTCTGTTCAGTCCAGCTGTACAACCAGGAACTGATTGTTCAGAACAATGTAACGGCTTTGAAGAAGACAAGTCCGCTTGATGAAACATTGGCTCGAGTACGCAACCACTAAGTTTTTTTTTTTATTTCTGACTATAAAGTCATTTGGTGTGATTGGGCTGTAGCCAGTGGGGTGGAAGGTCACGTAATTCGCGTTAAAAAGACAGAGCGTGTACAAACACGGACACAACAGAAAAATCAAGACACCACAAACGGCGACTCGCAGAGCAGCGGAAAATACGGGTAACACAAAAACTTATCTGTAGATACTTACCGTGGCAAGAGGCGAAACTCATCACGCGTGGAAGTCCGCGTGAGAGATTACTGTTCAGGCATGCCATTCCTCATTTATGCAAGTTAATAGACCGCTGGATTGAACACGCGCTACCGCTGTTATCAGTATGCACGGGCCAGCCGTTGATCTGCGTGATAAAGCAATGAAATGCCTGAACATCTAAAGATAAGGGCGCTGGATTGGTAGGTACCACCTCTCGGCCGGTCTGGCCCAGACAAGCTCATGTGTCAATACCTTCTTTTCCACCACATGCGCCTTTACAGCTTTTAGGCGGCGTTTTTGTGGTCACTTGACTTCTCTCCGGTGTCCATGTTTGCACGATCTGTGAATCTAAATCATGGGTAGTCAAGGTGGTACTGGCCTCTCGTGTTAAGGCAGGGGAAGCTTTATATTTTAAATATCATATAGACTGATGGCTATATGCTTGTTAAATTCATATTTTGATCTGCATCCTATGTGGTAATTATTACCAGTACTATACAAAAAATATTTCATATTTATATTTTTAGCGTATGCTTGTTTTGTAGTAGTAATTGTGTGTGATACCTCGCGCTCTGCGAGATTGTACAGAAACTGACTGGTTTCTGAAAACGATCAATAGCACAATACAGTCACGAGGGGAAGAGGGGGGGGGGGGGTTGGTTTGGATCAACGCTCGTCATTTTTATTTCAAAGCATTATTCAAATTGTGTACATTTAAAAGTTAAACCTATATTTATATAAAAAAGAAATGCTCAATGTAACAGGATCTGTAAATGTAAATCATGGGTAGTCAAGGTGGTACTGGCCTCTCGTGTTAAGGCAGGGTAAGCTTTATATTTTAAATATCATATACACTGATGGCTATATGCTTGTCAAATTCATATTCTGATCTGCATCCTATGTGGTAATTATTACCAGTACTATACAAAAAATATTTCATATTTATATTTTTTAGCGTATGCTTGTTTTGTAGTGGTAATTGTGTGATACCTTGCGCTCTGCGAGATTGTACAGAAACTGACTGGTTTCTGAAAACGATCAATAGCACAATACAGTCACGAGGGGAAGAGGGGGGGGGGGTTGGTCTGGATCTACGCTCGTCATTTTTATTTCAAAGCATTATTCAAATTGTGTACATTTAAAAGTTAAACCTATATTTATATTAAAAAGAAATGCTCAGTGTAACAGGATCTAGCACCGCCTTCCCCTTGTGTGATTTTTCTATAGATTGACGCCACTTCATTTGACGCCGGTTATTAACGCAAGAAACGTCCCATCATTGAAAACCACCGCGTACCACTTTATTTCCTCACAGGTCCTTGCGCATGGAAGGCGGCTTCGTGTGGGCGTGTAAGAACTACGACGGCGACATCCAGTCGGACTTCGTCGCCCAGGGCTTCGGCTCACTGGGCCTCATGACCAGCGTGCTCATCTGCCCCGACGGCAAGACTCTGATCGCCGATGTGGCGCACGGCACCGTGACCAAGCACTTCCGGCGCTACAAGGCGGGACTCGAGACGTCGACGAACTCGATGGCCACCATCTACACGTGGACCAAGGGCATCCGGCACCGCGGCAAGCTTGACAACAACCCCAAGCTGGAGGCCTTCGCCAGGGCCCTGGAGGCGGCCACGTTGGGGCTCGTCGAGTCCGGCTGCATGACCAAGGACCTGGCCCTGTGCGTCAAGGGCTTCGGCAAGGTGCAGCGCCAGGACTACCTGAACACCTTCGAGTTCATCGACAAGGTGGCCGATGAGATGACCGCCAAGTACAAGCAGCTTTTTGAAGAAGAGTCAGTGTGAAGGGAGCGTGCTGGCGATACAAATTATTTTTATGTGTGAATATTATATACGGCTTGCATTTGCTTCTCGAATTTGCATGCGAGCTCAAACGATAGTTTTTTTTTTAAATCGGACTAATGGAGCATTGTGGGAGGCACGCGGAATTATCGGATCATTGTGGTGAAAAATTTGTCTCTCTTCCACAATACTCTTTCCAGCGTGTAAAAAAACAAAATGCAGCCGCTACGGCTATAGCTGCTTAGGTGTGTTGCCCCAGGGCCCTAGATATTTTAATACTGTAGAAAATATAAAAGCTAGGACTTAAGTGTTGCTCGAAAGGTTGAACATTACCGCCCCTCCCCTCGTCTTCCCCCTATGGGTACGTAGGGGTGGTTGCGTGCATTTTTCTTCCTTCTATAGCATACACTTACTTATGCTATTTGAATGTCATGCCTGGTCATGAAGTCCTTGGCGCAATGTATAGGTAAAATACATTAATTGAACACTAGAAAAAAAAGCAAACTTTGACAAATCACCAGACATCGACTGCTAAGCACCCTACTAAAGAGGAAAGTGTGGAAATGTTGCTATAGCTTCTGGAGCCATATCAGACCATCTATGTTGACGCGTCTACAAGCTTGAGGGCATTCCCTCGTGACACGAGTTGCCATCAGTGTAACCCCCGTGCCAAAAAAAAAAAAATATCTAGGGCCTCTTACATCATCGCCAAAACGAATCGAAGGTTGAGTGAGTGGCGACTCACTGAAGACTGCAGGCTCATGAAGCATTACGTCAGAATATTCGATTGGCCATTTAGCTTGTCGAGTCTCATTTCATGCTTGTTCTCCTTTTGCCTCGCGTACTTCTCAGGCTTGCCATACAACTAAGCTCTGGAAAGGGTGTCGCCAGAAGCGTGTGGGGGGGGGGGGGGGGGTCTCACCGGGCCGGTATTACCCTACAAATTTTTTCCTCCATGACACATAGAGGTAAAACGACCACTTCAAAAATGTAAGCCTCCCCCCCCCCCCCCGCCACACACCTAAAAACAAATTCTGCCTACACCCCTGGGCCCTGCCCCAGCCTATCGGATCTCGCGCCTTTTCCGCGTTGCCAAGATCCCTCAGCAGGCCAAGGAGTATTTTGAACAAAGTCGAATTTCGTCATGTTGTCAGATTTGATAATGGTGGCATTTTAAGCGAGTCAGGCACTCGGCTTCTTGCGCTAGCGTCTTGTCGGTGTTAGCCGCGCCATCTCCGTTATCAAACACGATCAGGTTGCTTGACTCGCACATGGTCGGTGTCGTTGGTCTTCCACTGCCGACGCTTGACTTCGGCTTCCCTGGCTCACGCCTCGTCGGTGTTGCAGGTGCGACATCACCATGGGCGAACGTGATCGGCTCTGATAAGCCTCGCGACGGCGGTTTGGCTAATTCGCTTCGGCGCATGTTTCGGCGGGTGCAGGAGCTTCGCTTTCCGGTGTCCTCTCTCTCGCAGATAAACAGGCCGAAAGAGTGTTCACTCGATGTGCGCTGGAACGTTGTGAGCGGTCGAAAGGGTGAAGCGAAGGAGAGTTGACACTCGGCGAGCGCATGACAGGCGAGGGAGAGAGTGCCGCTTGGCACCGCCCCGACAGCTGCAGTGAGGGGAGCATGGTGCGGCGCCTTGGCACGGAGACACGGATGGACAGCGTTACACGGGTTAGTCAAAGAGATGCTTCGCATCTTGATACAAAAAGTAACTATAGGACAAAAAAAGACAGGTAGCAAAGAATATCATCATCATCAACAGACATGAACTCTTTTTGTGCTCTTCTTCTGCATCGCTCCCAGGATACGTGCGCCGATTGGTCTGGTGCGGGATGCAACAATTCTGATGGTCGAGAGAAGGAGTACATAGAGAGGCAAAGAGAGAGAGAGCGAAATGTTTGGCGAGATTGGAACCCACGTGCCCACGATCATACATCGAGCATCGTCGTCACTCGGTTATCCATGCACGTATACGAGGAGGACTGAAAAGAGATTAGGAGAACAAGTACAGTGACAGAGAAAAGATATCGCAAGGTAAGTAGAAAGACATAGAAAGCCAGAGAACGACTACAGAGAGAGAAAGGAAGAGAGAGAAATGAAACGGAGAAAGAAAGGGGCGAAAAGGGGAAATTTTTAAAAAAGCTAGAGAACTATAATGCGAATAGAGCAAAAAAAAAAAAAAAGAACAGGAGGGAAGAAAAGGAGAGACGTACAGAGACGGAGGTAGTAATAAATGGAGAGGAAGAGTAAAATAAACAGACTCATAAGAGAGAGAGGTGAGAGCGTTAAAGCCAGGTGTCTCCCCACGCGAATCTGTGGAATGGTTTCATTGCTTGCAGGGGTGCGACTGCCATTGCACAATCGTTATAAGAGCGACATAAAAGTGCGAAAAGAGGTATTAGCATTGGTAACACGCCAGCATTTACCGACCAATGGAAACTCAGTTTCAGTCCGACTAAACATGGTGCCGGATTTTCTAAATCATGTTACCAACCTATTTATATTTTTTTATCTGTTCACGCACTAAATCTGTTTTCAATTAGGGAGCGCCTCCTGCGCCGCGCGGCTAGCAGCCAGCCCCACACAAAAGTGACTCCTACGCCACACGATAGTGACGTCACTTTAAAAATTATAACCTAAAGCTATTTAAACGTATAAACGACTGATGTATAATACCGTAAACCTACAAAATTGTCACTAAAGAGGTGTTTGACAAGTCAATTAGCTTATATTTGTTAATTAAGCACATTTCAAACATTTTAAATACAGGGGGCGCCATGGGTGCTGTGGCTGCGAAAGGTAAACAGTGTGAGATAGTAGCTACCTGTGATGTGTGTTGGTGGTGACAACCTTGTGGAAAACTCCGGCGAAATCGTGTCCTGGGCCTAGGCCGTCCCCAAGGAGGACCGGAGACACTATGTCGTCGCTGCTTCATGGGATTACTGAATGCCCAGTTGAATCTGAAGGTTGGAGCTTGCGCGGCCGTCCACCGTGCCGCAGCTTCATCTGAGGGTGTGCGCCATAAAGTTTCTCAGTGTGTAGTGCGGATTATTCTTGTTGTATATACTGCAATTTCTAGATTGCAATGCCAAGCTGGTGTTGGTAAAGGTAAAAGTGTCCTTGCTGCCGAGTTTTGCTCGTCGCGAAGGACAAGGTCGACGATGCTTTTGCACAGTTCACGTGTGACTGACCGGACGCACAGGCATGAAACCCCAGTGCGTCGGCAAAGTTTTCTTACGATGGATGGAACCAACTTTATTGTAGTTTTCTTACGAGGCTTGTGATCTCCGAAGGCCAAAGCTACTGCAGTGCCGGCTGTTTAGTTAAGTGCGATCACGTACGGCCGTTCTCATATGTTGCTACGTAAATGCTCCCGTGCTGTCACAGGCCGTGGGTGTTATTCAACTAGGCACACAAGCTGTTTTGCAGTTAGATGGGCTAACGCCTTCGGTATTTGCCTTTGGGCATCGTTTATCAAGTACTAACCGCCTAGAGCATTGCGGTGACACGTCAGTATTTTGAAGTGGCCTGCCGGTTACCTCGTCAGGTGATGGTACACTGTGCGACATAAAAAAAGTTTCCTGTGGCTATTTTGCAGTGCGCCTTTTTGTCATCAAAACTTTGATAAACCATAGAAATTACTATTCCTGACGAGTGTGCCAGAGAAACCAATGCAGCCAGCTGCATTTGGCTTTTTCGTGTCCTTTTGCATGTCGCCATTAGTTCGCAAAACACTTTATCATAATAAATATAGCCAAGTCTGCGAGCGTCATCAAACATCCAATATTAAAGGGCCTGTGGACAGGACCACCAGCAGCAAGTCAGGCTGATAGGAGGCCAATGAGGAGGCGCAACTGTTAAAACAATACATGCGCGAACAAAAAAAAAGGAATTAAAATTTACAAGACTGCAATGGGGTATGAACCACCGACCTCACTCATAATCCATGTGTCCCACTAACCAGCTACGCCACAACTGCCGATCGCTTGGGTAGTATTAACAAGCCGATTTTGTATTGTTGTCACACTGAACTTAACATTTTTTTTTACTTTTGCGTTTGAATGTAACTTTAATGGTTTCTATCGTTACGTCTAGTCGACATACCGCTAGACACTCTGACTATTCAAATGAAGCGCCTAACCGAAAAAGGGCATGGCGTCACTTCTGTGCAACGCAACAGCAGTTCCTGTGTGCAGGTGGCTCGTGCGCCACGCAGCGCAGCAGTTTTTGCCTTTAATTTATTGTGTTTCAAAAAGTAGTTGAAGACATTTTAAAAAAAATTGAAGTAAATTATGCGTTTTAACGCTATAATAAACTGGCGCGCAGCGCCACCTATTCAAACAATAAAAAAAAAACTTTTGCAAATTGTAATCAGGCCTGCAGCTAACAACGGCGCACATGGCGGCGCCCAGGGACGCCGTTTGAAGCGAGCATGGAGGTGTCCGTGGCGTGCGTCAAATCCATCTCGCAGCGCCTGTCTCGAGTGGGGTGCGTCTTGGCCTACGGCGGCAGAAGACGGCCCTGCGTGCTCTACAGGCTCAGCAATGCGAGGCACGCTCACGGAGCGCCCACGCTGGGCGAGCATCACACCGAAGTGCTGCTCTCCAATGAGTGAGTCGCCGCGACTGCGGGCTCTGCACGAAACTTAGTTGTGATCGCGCTCCCTATTGCTTGCTCACACGGTTAGATAAGCCGTGCGTTCTTCGTCATTGCTACCGCATAGTGAACTGAGCCGATCCTTGACTTTACGTCAATATGCAGAGTCGCTTGGCTGAACCTTTGCGGATGCTTCCGAACGTATGCCAATGGTGTGTTTGAAGTACAAAACCTCATTGGAAACACTGAATGGCGTTTTAAAAGCGGAGCTCACTCGAACTGCTGTCATTTGTCAGCATGGAGTTACGCTTTAAAATCCGGCTTATGTAAACGCAGTTAGATGTAGGTGCGGAGAGCTTTCGTTTTTAATTATGCAACCACAGCTTCCTGGTGCATGGCACAGTGCGTGCGACTGCCTACTTCACTAATGTAACTCAACCCGTTTAACGTGACTTTCGTCTGTCGTTGTTCTTGCTATATTTGTACGCTTTATGACGCATGACGGTGCCGCGTAAATCCGAAACGTGTGCAAGTTGGCGGTAGCGATTCGCATCGCCTACTTGTGCTTTGTTTTCACATTGCTGATTAGCGCTTGTCCGATCCAGTGGTAGCATCTTCAACGACATGTGAACTGCCGGGAAATGTCCTCATTTCGACGGTGCCCTAAAATTTAGCGGGCTCCGAACATTGTTTCTTTGGGAAATTCTAGATGACGCAATTCACATGAAGCCATCCTTGACTTTTGCCTAGTATTTCGGTGTCTCGTTTTTTATTTTACACTTTTATTGCACGCAGCAGTTAATTGCAAATCCACAAGTAACTAAGCGGGACCATGAAGTGCACACGTTGCGTAGACTGTTGATATTTCAGTTCTATGTCTGTCATATGTGTTTGCCCTGCATAATTCAAACCTGTGATTTTGCTGACAAGTTCGAAATGAAGTCTGTCTTTCAAGCTGTGTGATAGGACATTTCCGAATATTGTTGATGTGTGATCGGACATGTCCGACATGCTAGCTGAATTTTCTGCCTTAACAATTTTAATTTGTGAATAAATACCATTAACTAACAAACATTTCCTCCATCAAATTAGGTAGTGTTCAACTTCTTAGTAATTTTTGTAATGCAGTCACTATTTGCACATGTAAAATAAATAATAATTTCATCTGTTCACAGTGTCCAACAACTTTCCAATATCTAAACACTACTAGCATATGTGAAGAATCTGTTGTCACCGTTCAACACAATTTAAAAACACCCGCAGCATTTAGAGTGCGCTTATGTCTCACGTATATGCTGTGTGGCTTTCCTTGCGCCAAAGCTGTAGGTCTGAAAGGCCAACATCACGAACGAAATTCATTCTATCAGCATGACGCAGCATATCTTCTATAAAAAACTCGTGAGTGCGGAGTTTTCAAGAGATGAAGCGCTAGCAAACTGTAGATTAATTATGATTGTATGACAAAAAAAAACCTGTCCAAATGGTGTGTTAATCGCTGGAATGCTCACGTGAAAACAACTATGCTTTGTTTGCCACTTTCAACGTAAGCTGACTAGCCCATCTAAGAACAGTCGCATTGTTTTCTCTTTTGTGCACACAGTGGCTGATCACTTAACAAAAAGCATACCTTGTAATTTTAAGGCACTGTGCCATTCTTGTTACTCTTGTTTTCTCAACATTTTGCTCGCACATTGCAGTCAAACACTCAAGTTGTCGTCGGGGCAGCTGGCCAAGTTTGCCGATGGCTCCGCCGTTGCGCAAATTGGTGACACGTCGGTAA
Source organism: Rhipicephalus microplus (assembly GCF_043290135.1). Taxonomy (NCBI): domain Eukaryota; kingdom Metazoa; phylum Arthropoda; class Arachnida; order Ixodida; family Ixodidae; genus Rhipicephalus; species Rhipicephalus microplus. Next base: position 165,907,173 of record NC_134705.1, on the reverse strand, counting down.
TGGTCACCGTGGTCAGCAAACGCAAACCTTCCTCATCGGCGTCTTTTCTACCTCTTGTGGTATGTAACGGTTGAATTACATTCTTTAATTATATAAGTACGTACAAAAAAGTTTCAGCTCGTCTGTGGACTTTAGTAGTTGTCATCTAGCGAACTACTGGAGGCTTAAAGGGACGCTAAAGAAAACCAATGACTTCATTTAGATCGGCAAATGCACTCTGAGAACTCTAATGCTATATGTCTCACCACCATAAGTTCATTATTAGTGCACAAAATTAAGTTAGAAGTTTCATTTAAAAACTTGGCACCGAAATCTCCGCGCGTGACATAGGAAACTTCAAAATGCATATTTAATGTTTTTGCGACATTGGCTCGATGAAATCTTCTGAAATTTCGTATGCTAGGTCTATGGTACCCACAGATGACAATGTACCTAATTCTTCTTGGTTAAAAGCCATGTAGGACCCTCTGGCCGCCTTCAAAAATTTATGACGTCACTGTGTTTGATCTGGGAACCTAAAGGTGGTGCCTCCACCTATATTTTTTTTTCGCGTGTTTTCTTGCTTACCAAGTGTGTTGCTAGGAGTGTTGTTTTTGGGGTTGTGTAATTGTACTTTACTAATAGCCGATAAATCCTTTCGCTCTTTAGTTTCCCTGTATGCATGAATAGCCTTGCTTATGTCAGGGAGGTCAACCATACACAGAACTGTCATTGCAACAACCAACTTTATTCTGTGTCACTGGTGACGCTAGTTTTCAGTGGCAGAGTAACTGCAACTGAGTTGACCTTTTTCCTCTCTTCGTCATAAATGCGGTAGACTCTCAGCAAACTGAAATCTTTCAAATGGAAGTGCTGCCTAAAGGGAGCAAGCGCTCCGGAAAGGATCGGTTTCATACTTGTAGTCAAAAGTTCAATGAAAGTTCCTCTATCATGAGGAGTAGATGCATTCCCTGAACAAGTCGGTGACTGCATCTACGCAATACTTGTATTCTGCACTACTTTTCAACTTTCGGTAAGTAGGACTCCTGTTAAACATAACATGTTTTCGTGGTCCCATCAGGTTCCCCTTAGTGAGAGTCTACTGTACCCCTAAGACACAGAAACTGGCTAGGCCACTGTGGTTAGACGTGTCACAAAGAGTTGCAGCTGATGTTGAATATCCCAGTATTGCACAAATGCCATTGTACACGCTGAAATACAAGGCATGCCAGAGCTTTCTGTGAGCAAGTTGAGAAGCATTGGGGAAAATAGCTTGAGATGTCAATGCAGGGTGTTTAAATCGTTCTAAACTTATTTCCTAATAATTTCACTCATATGTGCTCACATTTAGTAGTTTCACATATTCAGTACATCACGATAATTTGTCACCTATAAAGTAAGGCTCTTGTGTGCCTTAAACTGTGTTTGTTAAATTAATTGTCATGTTTACTTGTACCAATTAAAGGTATTTTAGCAATTCTGAGTGCACCATTTGGCCGTTATTTCACAATCTCACCAAGCTTCTTTTAAATCTTTTATTCTATGCCTCCTAGGTTGATTACCGGCAAAAGGCTGCAGCAGCTGGCCGAATACCAACAAACTTTCTGCGGAGAGAACTGGGTCCCACGGAAAAAGAAATCCTGACGAGCAGAGTGATTGGTGCGTATCGAATACTCATTTTGTTGAGGCATGAGTGGCGCGCACGATGTGAGCCTTGAGCTCGAGTGTGTGATTTCGTCATCCAAAGTTTGCTTTTCTAGTTTTTATTCTTGCCATCCAATTGTACTTTACTTTTCATGTAATCGTGATTGCTGAGTAGGTGCTTAGCCAATATAGTAAATGGAGTAATGTATGTATTATGAAGTGGATACCTATAATTTCTCCTGATACGCTAAATATAGTAAAAATATCCTATGTGCTCCTGTCTTTATAATTTTTCCTACTCTTTTGTCTTGAAACACCGATCCCATTTAAACTCATACCTTGATATAATGAACCCAGATACAACGAAGTTCTGTTATAACGAAGTAAATGAAAAATAGTCTTGCGATATACATAGTGCTAGGAATATACCTTTGTAACGAATTTTTGGATGTAACAAACCTATTTTCGTATAACATGAAACTTTGTTATTATGAGGTCTGAGTGCGATTCCCGTACACTTACGTACAATAGCTTCCTTATCCTTGGGTTGTTCTCCTCAGGCTGTCACATCTAAAAACTGCGACATTGCTGTGTATTGATTTCTATACGTCGCTGCTTGATGTGGTCACTGCACCTGTTGTGTAGAATGGTCATATTTACAAGAAACCACACAGTGCTCTGTCCCAATTTACGAACACTTTAACTGTGAGTGCATGTGGACTTTCTTAATTGGACATATAGGTTCATGCCCTCTGGACAGTGCACGAAATTATTCCGATAGTGTGTGCTCTCTAATTGGGCCCATAGCTAGGGGGGGAGGTCCCTAGCACCCCCTTCCTGAAATTCCAATGAAGGGAGGGGTATCGAGAACAATTAATTAGAATAGAAAGTTTTCAAGAGGTGCCCCCTCCTTCATTTAAAAGAAAAGTTTCTGTATTTGGGCTTGTCTGTAATATTTCTTTTTTTCTCCTTGCAAATGCCTCCCTGTTTGAAAAAAATTATTACTGAATGTTAAGCTTTTTCATATTGTGCATTCTTCACCTGCAAGTTCTCAAGAAACAAAATAACTGAGTTCTACTGAGCCTGCTTTTCAGAAGAGCCCTACCTGAACTCAGAATTTGTGTGTGTTTGTGTGAAATTTTGTAGCTGCTATCAAAATATTGAGTTAAAAGTCCTGGTGGTTGAAATGGATTGGAAGCCTCGCTTCTTTAAGACATCCATCACACGGCATACATATTTTTTTGATTTGCTGAGCAAAAATATTTATTTACTTTTTGACTGCAGGGACTTCTGTTACTATTAACCTTCCCTTTTGCACTACCAGTAAAAGTGTGCGACTGCTTATAACTTCTTTTAAAGGAGATTTTTTGCCAAAACAGGGCCTTTAGTTAGAATTTGCTGCTGCCACCCCAGTTGTGAAGTAGTCTTTCTTTTTTTATTTCACACTGCAGATCGATCCCTTAGGCCACTATTCCCTGCTGGCTATTTTTATGATACACAGGTACGTTTGTTGCTTTTCTCATCGGTAGCATTTAGTGTTGTGACTCGGCACTTTTGTGACAGCCTTATTTAGCTCCGGAACGCATGTAGCAATGATTGCCTAGAGGAATTCAACAAGAGAAATGAAAACTGGAGCCTGAAAAGTGAAGTTGGAAGTCCTTAAAGTTCAAAACAAAGTTCAACTGACAAAATAGAACTGGCAGAGCTTTTGAAGTTGATTAATAGGCGTAATGTATGTGATGTAAGAAGGTATAACATGGAAAGAATTGAACACGCTCTGAAAAACGGAGGAAGCGTCAAAGCAGTGAAGAGGAAACTTGGGATAGGCAGAAATCGGATGTATGCACTAAGGGACAAAGAAGGCAAAATAACTACCAATATGGACAGGATAGTTAAAATAGCGGAGGAGTTTTACAGAGATCTGCACAGTAGCTGGGACAACCACGACCTTAATACTATAATAACTAGCAGTAACCCAGATGACACCCCACTAGTAATGATAGAAGTCAGAAAAGCTTTGGAGAGCTTGCAAAGAGGCAAAGCTGCTGGTGAGGATCAGGTAACATCAGATCTGCTGAAAGATGGAGGAGAGGTTGTGTTAGAAAAACTAGCCACCCTGTTTACGAGGTGTCTCCTGACGGGAAGAGTACGAGAGTCTTGGTAGAATGCTAACATCATCTTAATACATAAGAAAGGAGATGACAAGAACTTGAAGAATTAGAGGCTGATCAGCTTGCTCTCTGTAGTATACAAGCTATTTACAAAGGTAATTGCTAACAGAGTAAAGAAAACATTAGAATTCCATCAACCAAAGGAACAAGCAGGATTTCGAACAGGCTACTCAACAATCGACCCCATTCATACTATCAATAAGGTAATACAGAAATGCTCACAATATAACCAACCACTATACATAGCCTTCATAGATTACGAGAAGGCGTTCGATTCAATAGAAATATCAGCCGTCATGCAGACACTGTGGAATCAGGGCGTTGATGAAGTATATATAAAGATCCTGGAAGAAATCTACAGGGGATCAACTGCTACCATAGTGCTTCATAAAGAAACCAACAGAATATTAATCAAGAAAAGCGTAAGGCAGGGGGACACAATCTCCCCAATGCTGTTTAATGCGTGCTTACAGGAGGTTTTCAGAAGCCTAGAATGGGAACAGTTAGGGATAAGATTTAATGGAGAGTACCTTACTTAGTAACCTGCGCTTCGTCGATGAAATTGCATTGCTGAGTAACTCGGGGGACGAATTGCAACTCATGATTACGGAATTAGACAAGGAGAGCAGAAAGGTAGATCTTAAAATAATTTGCAGAAAACGAAAGTAATGTACAACAACCTCGGAAGAGAGCAGCGCTTCGAGATAGGTAATAGTACACTTCAAGTAGTAAAAGACTATGTCTACTTAGGGCAGGTAATAAACGCAGAGCCGAACCACGAGATTGAAGTAACTAGAAGTATAAGAATGGGGTGGAGCACATTCGGCAAGCACTCTCAAATTATGACAGGTAGATTGCCACTATCCCTCAGGAGGAAGGTATATAACAGCTGTATCTTGCCGGTACTTAGCTACGGAGCAAAAACCTGGAGACTTACAAAGAGGGTTCAGCTTAAATTGAGGACGACGCAGCGAGAAATGGAAAGAAAAATGGTAGGTGTAACCTTAAGAGACAAGAAGAGAGCAGAGTGGATTAGGGGACAAACGGGAGTTAAGGATATCATAGTTGAAATCAAGAAGAGGAAATGGACATGGGCCGGGCATGTAGCGCGTAGACAGGATAACCGCTGGTCATTAAGGATAACTAACTGGATTCGCAGAGAAGGCAAGCGGGTTAGGGGGAGACAGAAGGTTAGGTGGGCAGATGAAATTAATAAGTTTGCGGGTATATATTGGCTGCAGCAAGCACAGGACCGGGTTGACTGGCGGAACATGGGAGAGGCCTTTGTCGTGCAGTGGACATAGTCAGGCCGATGATGATGATGATGATGAAAGTTCAAAACTTGAGCAGACAACGACGAGAAACGTTTTCTTTCGCATTTCACTCGCCTGCTGACATCAAAGACCGCTTCCGATCACAGTGCGCGCCTCATGAAGACATGCTATAAATGTCACCTCGTGGCTGCCTTCACACAGTATCTCGCTACCATTTTTTTTTGACGACATCGTTGGCATGGTTACTATGAACCACGTGCATCTGATAGCAGACGTTCCTGTGATCACACTGTGTAATATACACAAATACGCTTTGGGTGGGGTCACTTCTTGGCTTGCTTGAAAGATGCGTTCTACGGCAACGCTGGTGCCCATCGCCTGTCGCATTTCTGGCTGGCTAAAAACGCGGCATGCGTTTCCACCTTTTCCATTCAGTTGCTGGCGTACCATAGCCTCGTCTGCAGACTAAGCACCATCTTTGTTGTTCTGAAAATACATAATTTAGAAACGGTAATGATTTATTTCTGAAACAAAATAAAAAGGATTTTCGCTGTTTTTACCATTCGCTCGTGTAGCCTACCTACTACCAGACGAATATTGTACGCTACTTGTCGAGTCAAGCCAATCAAAAGCGAAGGGTCTTCGCTGCCACGTCACATAACATGACGTCACTTCCCATAACAAAAATAGGTGATGTGTGTTGCCGTAGGCTGAAATTAAGATAGTTTATCCCATGAAATAAAATTAAAACAGCGTCGATTTCGGCATTGCCACTTGCACAACAACGTAAGTGCATTCCACAGCACCAGAGGAAACGATGAAAAATGCGTGCTCGAATTGTGTCGCAGAGCCCCTTTAAGAGATTTCTGTTGAGTGAAAGTCTACTGGTAATGCAGAGTTCTTCACTTTAGTGCTCTCTTAGTTGATAACGAAGTTACAGGTTACATTTAAAAGCCCTAGTGTTTTCATTTTCCTTAGTTTTTTTTATCTACATTGTAGCAGGGGGATACGTATTTTAGTTCACTGGGCACGGAAAGTTATTGCTCGCCATGAAAAATACAGTCAAGTTAATAATAATTGAATTTCTTTCTTGTACAGTGCTTTTAGAATTGATGCAACAGCATGCAAAAAGCGCTTTCAGCAAACGATACAGCAACTCTACATGCAAACGTAGAATGATTTATTCAATGCATCATAAAAAATTGAATGCTAGATGAATAAATCTCGATTACGTGATGAAATTTCAACGTTTCTACCCTTGTGTTTCAGCTGGTTTGCAACTTGCTCGCCGTCGATGGGGTAAATGACCCAGACATCGTGAGTCTCAATGCAGGTAAGCCGTGCCGCATTGTTGGCTTATACACTCAAACATCATCATAAAAAAGTCACGCCTGCCATGGAAACACTTTGTAATATCCGAAAATTTGTCATAAGCATATGTTAGTAGTGGTGTATCTATGACAGAGCTATTGTTCATTTACTTCGTTATAACCGATGATTCGTTATATCTGGGTTCGTTATATTGAGGTTTGAGTGTACTTGTCACACGAGCGTTTGGAAGTCCATCCAATCGTTAGTCTATTGACGCATTGGTCACGTGCTGGTTGCTACGCGAGATGTTTCAAAGGCTGTTGAGTTAGTAGTCTGTCGAGTCAACGGACGACCCCAAAACTGCAACTTCAGTCTTCATTGAGTGATGGAATTAGAAACAGTGCCAACATTTTTTTACCTTCATAGTGTGCTCAATCACAGGATTAGAAAAAAGGAATCCAACAAGTATGTTATAAATGTAGTACACTTGAACCCCTTTATAAGCGGCATGCACTGGGGAGCAATCCTTGTTTTTTATATGAGGTGTCTCTTATAAGGAGGCTACGAAGTAAGCATTTTTTTTATCGGCCCTCTATTCCACTGTATGCACACTGTCGTCTCTTGCACCTTCTTGTCTTTTACGTCAGTGTATCCTATGAAAGGGTTTGACTGTATATGCGAGTGCTGTGAATTATTTAATACAGCAATGTTGCCACTTAAAATGGGCAAACTGCGTTCCATTTAACAGGAGTTCCGATTACCGAGAGGTGAACATGGGTGCAGAATACAAGCCCGAAACCAAGCATTGCAGAGGCGATAGTTCAATTTAACCAGTAGTTCCGTTTAACAGATTTCCATTTACTTAGAGTCTACGATATACTCTCAACAACAACGACGATTTCGTATTTGTCCTGGCGTCTTGCCGTGTATCACTCGCCACGTTTTCTCCTCTCGGTAGCTTAAAGGCAAAATACACGTTCATTACTAAGAATAACTAATATCTTGAACAACATCGACAGATATATCTAAGTTTTTAAGCGAATCTGCATTGTTTAGCTCTAGGTGACATGAAAATGAAACTAAAGATCCGCAGCGCCACACAATTGTTTGCGAGAAATGTCTGAATCACTCAGCAGCCATTTAAGACTGCCATGTAGCAGTGTGACAACTCCATCGAGTCTATAGAGTGGTGGCGATTCGATAGCTATTGAATGGGCGTCCTTTTAGAGAAGCTCGTATGGAAAAGGTATAGTTGAACCTTTTAATGAGAGACATGCACCGTGAAGCAATTCTTCTTTTTTATATGAGATGTCTCTTATAAGCAGGGTACCTCGTATGCATTTTCTTATCAACACCTATTTCAAAATAGGCGCTCTGGTGTCTTTTATTCCCATTAGTCTCTTACACCAGTGTCTCTTATAAAGGCGTTCAACTGTTTTACTGTACTGAATGATTGAATAAAAGTAATGCTTGGAAGCGAAAACTGCTTCTCCTTGACATGCGATAGCCATGTGACACTTAAACATGCTTCAGGCCTCTGATATTTTTTACTTGACAGCCTCTTTCTGTTTGAGACTGCAGGCCAGTTTTGATTAAAAATTGGTGTGCTTTCTGTCTTTGTTCATATGAATTCACACGGTTAGTTAAAATGCAGGTGTCTCGGTGAGCATATGTAAGAAGGAGGTTGGACTCACTACTGAGGATGTTTGCTCTTATAACAAAAAAAAATGTTATGACTGGCAGCACAACCCATCTCTTGTTTCACCTGCTTCTCGTCATGTTTACTTGGTACTAGTAATTATGGACAAATGGCTCAGAGAATGTGCTCTTTCAACATTGTTTCCTTGAACTGCAACGCATGTGTTAAAATGTGATTTCGCTCGCCGCGTGATTGCAGCATCGGCGGCGCTCTCGCTTTCTGACGTGCCTTGGAATGGACCCATCGGTGCTGTCCGTGTGGGGCTCATCGATGGTGACGTGGTGATCAACCCGACACGGCGGCAGATGACGCAGAGCGCACTCAACCTCATCGTCGCTGGCGCTGAGCATAACCAGGTTGGTGAGTAAACCTTTTTTCATCTTGTTTCCGCATTTCAATAAATCAACCTGATGCACCAATCAATACTTCAGGCTGTAAAAAAGTGAACTGTGACGGATTGTCACTTTGACTGAGTATGTTGTGAGTGTGTACTGATGAAGCAATCTTGGCAGTGCTGGAGGTGTGGCAATGCACACAAACCTCGTTATAACATAGTTGCATACAGTGAAACCTCGTTAAACCGTACCCGCGTAAACAGTAGTTTCGTTTTAAAAGTAGTGAAGTCAAATACCCGACTCAGCAGCCATTGAACATAATGCATTTTGTATCCGCATAAGCCGTACCAGCTTATCGCGTAGGTATCGGTTAATAAGTAGTTTTTCCAATTTTCGGTATGCACTCGCCGCGGCATGTCGTCCCCCACTGGGCGTCTCGACAGAACAGCAAGCCCCAGAGATCGAAACACGCCTCGCTTGTTTGTGTTGATGATGATGGCGGCTGTGTTGGTGAGCGCCATCTCTTGGATTTTTCTGCAACAAGAAGCACTCGCCCGGCTAGGCTTCTGATGTTGTCTACGCGATGGCGCTTTGCACAAACACGCAAACACGGTGTGCGCTTGCTTTGCTTTCTTTGTTCTTTTGGTGCCGTGCATAGGTGTTCTCTGGTTGATCCGTGCCGTACTGCTCTCGCGTCGTTTTTCACGTGTTGTGTATGTGTGCTCGTGCTGCTTCGTACTTGCGTCATGCCGAAGCTGGGACAAAAGCATCGAGTGCTGAAAATAGAAAAGTTGGACATAATTCGTGCTATCGAAAGTGGCACGAAAAAATCGGCGCTGGCACGCGAAAAGGACCTCCCGTTAACCACGGTGTGTGGAATTTGGAATTCCAGAGAGAAGTTGCTCGGCAGTGCTGCTGCAACTGCGAAAAGGTGCCGGCTACGCGGTTTGGCGTTTTCTGATGTAGAGGAGGCGCTGGTGAAGTGGCTAAAAGCTGCACCGTCAAAAAATCTGCCTATCAGCAGACCCTTGCTCGTGGAGAAGGCCCAGGTTTTTGCCTCGCAGCTCAACCATGACAACTTCGTGCGCAACAATGGCTGGCTGGCCAGATTTAAGGCGAGGCACGGCATTACCACGAGGACTGTTTGGGGAGAAGGTGCTGCTGCTGACGTGGATGGCGCGGAGAAGTGTCAAAATGGTCAGCTGAAGAACATCTTGGAAGACTACGCACCTGATGACATCTTTAATATGAATGAATCGGCGCTATTCTTTAAGCTGCTACCAGACAAAATGCTCGCGTTCAAAGGCGAGACGTGCACCAGCGGAAAGCATGCAAAAGACAGAACATCAGTGGCGTTTTGCGTAAACATGACTGGAACCGACAAAACTCCGCTCCTCGCAATTGGAAAGTCGACGAAGCCTAGATGTTTCAAAGGCGCCCGGTTGCCCTCTGGGGTCTTCTATCGCAGCAACACCAAAGCATGGATGACGGCAAAACTCTTTGAGGAGTACGTGCGCCTCATTGTTCGTCGTTTTGCGGCTAAGAACAGAAGAGTTGTTATTATTTTAGACAACGCTTCGGCGCACATAGCCCTGGACAACCTGACGGCTGTGAAGTTGGCGTTTCTGCCACCAAACACAACAGCGATTGGCCAGCCCTTGGACCAAGGCATCATTCGAGCTGTAAAACAGCTCTACAAGAAGAATCTGCTGCACAGATTTCTTCTCACCATTGAATGTGGCAAAATATTCTCCATCGGCCTGATTGGCGGGATTCACCTCCTCGAATACTCGTGGCGGCAGGTTGCAGCAACGACAGTACAAAATTGCTTCAAGCGTGCTGGCTTCAGCGTGTGTGTGAGCGACGCAGATGACCCCAGTGACACTATCGACCAGACTTCGGACATCGTAGACGAAGCTTGCAAAACTCTGCTAGCTGAAGTGCTGGAGCAGCAGGGCGTTAGGGAAGGCATTTCCTTCCCCGACTTCAAAGACACAGACAGCGATGTGCAGACATCGCCGGACATGTCCGACGAAGCCATTGTTGCCTCGGTTCTCGAAGTGTCGCCAAATGATAGTGATGAGGACGACATGGAAAGCGACAACACGGGTGATCCAGGTCCAACAGTGGCCGAAGCTGCTCATTGCGTCAGCGTCGTGCAGGTATTTGCCGAGAAGAGGGGGCTGGCGGAAAAGCTGGCTCACGGCATAAGTGAGTTTGAGGCCGCTGTCAATGCTGCTAGGCCGCCGCGTCGTCAAATGAAGATTACAGACTTTGTCACACGAAGTTAATCAATTACTGCACGTTTTTTGTGCTTTTATCGCACTCCCTGAAGGTTTCTTTTTTTGACAGGTAAGGGAGCGACCTGACGCAATTTCGGTTAAGCAGTACTACCGTTTAGTACGTACTTTTTCCGAGCTCTGGCCAACCACGGTTTAACGAGGTTTCACTGTATTAGAAGAAAATTAATGTCATTATAGCCGAAAATTAATTTTATAGGCTATCTCTAATACTGTATTTATTGCAAGACTATTTTTCGTTTACTTTGTTATAACCGATATTTCGTTATATCTGTGTTCGTTATATTGAGATCTGAGTCTGGTTTAGTTTTCTTCTTAGCAGTCCTCAGACAGCACCTAAACAGATGCCCTGATCATGAAATTGTCGTGGCTATAATGTAGGTCCAGCCATGCAGCCTGAAATGTTTCAGCATCCCCTTGTAGCGGTGGTCATGCAATGTATTTACACATTCTAGGTCATGCCTTTGTCAAGGGTCACTCCTGGCGAGCAATACTGATGTAGTTCTTAAGGGTCTGTATCAAGCAGCAGGCCTTTCGGTAACAAGCCTCTGGCGACACTTCTGCTCCATTTTCAATTCCCAAGTTTCCCAAGGGCACTCCCGCGCTTCTATGGCAGCCAAAGCTGGGCTTTCTATACGCTCTAAAAACTTGATATGGTGCTAGTTGGCCTTAAACTACAGTAAGAGGGCTAAAAACATTTAACGAGAGTTTTCATGTGTTAGCAGCTTTTGAGCTCATAGTGAACTAAGTCAACCAGGGAGCATGCATTTGCGCACCTACCGTAAAAACCGGAATATAGGTCAAATTAAAAAAAAAAAAACACACTGGAAAGTCGACTCTGGTCTTATATACCGCTCATTGGCAGAAAAAAAAAAAAGTGAAAGTTTCGCAACAATGTGCAGCTGAAGTCAGAAGCCTCCACTGCCATTGTGAGCATCAGCAGCTGTGCCGTCGGGTAACGCTAAACAAGGTCTATAGTGTTCTAGCAGTGCCATTTTGTCTCGGTTATCTCCTGTCAGTCTGCTGTTTCCTTCTATTTCGTTTAGAAATGAGTGGTAGTCGACGGTAGTTTAAAATAGGCTTTCAGAAAAAAGTTATCGAGTATGTCGAAGTGCACATCAATCTGGCGGCACAACGGGAATGCAGTGCATCGAAGAAAAGCGTCCGATACTGGAGGAGCCAAAAGTGGCACATCACATCCTGCTACAACAACAACAAAGGAAACATTGTTTTGTGGACGGACTACAGCGAACCCTGAACAAGAAACGCTACTTGCCTCCGGGAACTGTGTGGCAAGGTCATTACCTGTAACAGCAGAATGTACCCACATGAAATCTCTCGAGATAGCGCGGGACTCTGGACTCACGAGGGTGCAATTCAAGGGATCGCTATCGTGGGTGCGCTGATTTATGAAGCAGAAGGGCTTTATGCTAAGGCAGCGTCCTTCGGTTTTTCTTCAAATGCTGCATCAGTAACGCATTGAATGGAACAGAGGACGATGGACTCTGAGATGTTAATAGTGAAAAACAGACGTTGTTGGACTCAAGTTCAGACGATTCTGAGTGACAGCACTTTGTGGCCTTCTGGCATTTAACTACATAAGACTAGTGTCCAAATAAAAAGAAATGTCACCACAGTGTAGCTGGTTGTGCCATGTATTTATGAAGGTAAGGGTGTGCCACGATACTTTGTGTATTTTTTGAGAGTTTTTTTCGGAGATTTAAAGTTTGGGGCGTCAACCTATGTTCCAGTCCGACTTATATTCTGGTTTTTACAGTACTTATTTTTCCAACCTACTTGCTGTACAACGCTACAGTTGGCTATGCTGTGCTGTTTTTGTCACTGCTCTTTAGGCTTGCCCGGATATTACGGTACTATTCGAATTCGCTTCGATGCAAAGTTAAATTGTTAGATTTTCGAAGTATTCGGAATGAACAAATAGGTGTTCATTAGTCATCATGTAACCTCTTGTAAATGTGGTTTCACTGAAGTAGAGGAGTGCAAAGTCGTGAAAGCATCTGTTCAAGTGTACTTTAGTTTGCATGTAATCCTCTTGTAGAGGTAGTTTCACTGCACTGAGCAGGTGCTGAGCCATGAAAATATCCAATAAAACAAAATCAGTATCGCTATGAAGCCACGCTTCAAGGTTCAATTAACATATTACTTTTACACCGAGTAATAATTTTTTTCTCAAGTTTAAAAGTTTGTTCGGATGTGCTCTAATAATACTAAATTCTAAAGCGTAATATAGTTTACAGGTTATCTCTTGCATTCCCCCAAAAGTCAAATCGGGCTGCTGTTCAAAGTTATGTCTTCCAGTTTTTTTTTTAACCACAAAAATAGCATTTGCGCAGGACTTGTTTCAATTTTTAAAGTATATTGCGCAGCTTAGTCGAGCCGTGACAAATATGTCCATTTTCCTTCATGATATGTGACATATACGATTGGAATTCGATTACAAATAATTCAACCGAAATCGCTATTCGCTTCCTATTAGCTTTAAATCTGGAATTCACTATGTGCACAAGCCTACTGTTCTCTTTCGATTGCTTTCTGCCTATTTCTTTTTCTCTTTCTGTGTCTGTTTCTCTTCCTTTCTTTATCTCTGTTCTTTTCTTATTCTCTCATGTGCACCAACGTAATCATATGGTTCTCATAAATGCTTGTTCTTCTAGAGTGCCTGCGTACCAAATGGTCACAGCGCTCGCCTTCAGACCATGGGTACTCATGCACGAATTCCACGTCACCTATTAATTTATTTCATTTTACTTAATTTTCTGCTCCTCTCCGCATCTCTTCTCCTTCTTCACTTGTTTTTTTGTTGTGTTGGTTGGCAATGCATGGTGTTGTCGTCACTGGGCGAGGTTTTTCAACAGAAATTTGATGACGTAACCTGCGGCTTAACTAGGCAACCTTGCTGTTAAAAAGACATAATAATGTGCGAGGTCCGAAAGCGGTTGTCTCCGTAGCCGGTGTTTCAACAGTAGGACATCTCCGTTGGGATAATTTTCTTTTACCGCAATGTTGGCTCGAAACTCCTTGTACACTTCATCTCACGACGAAGCCATGCTCGAAAGGCGGCTTGATTGCATCAGGTCTGGCGGTTCTTGCTTTACAGTCATGCTCGAAGCGTCGGCAGACAATGTGCTCCTGCAGGACTTCCAGAAAGCAGTCCGCTGCGGCGTGAAGGAGACGCAGCTCATCATTCGTCAGATCAAAGAGTTCCAGAGTGCATGCGGCCGGCCGAAGCGCACTGTGGAGAGGCTGTTTGTTCCATCAGCAGAGCTCGTCGAAGCGGCAAGACTGTGAGTCTACGCATGCAAAAAATGTTTTGTGCTTCACTTTCATCAGAAAGGCACGAAAAGGAATTCTTTCTTTTTATCGAAACATGTCCTTGGGTTAGTTGGTGAGTCGTCCTATAGTAAGTAAAATTAGCGCAACTTAGAAGTACTCCAAAAAAAGTCGCTTAAGCTTCCTGTCAAGAAACACACACCACAGACGGCGTTCTTTCTTTAGTTTGACAGTGCCCTGGGCAGCTGCAATCTTAGAAGGAAAATATGATGGGTCATATCAGCGTGAGTGAATTTTTGCAGTAAAAAGCAAAGCAGCAACGAGGAAGAGAACAAACGCAAGAAAATGCATGGATAAGGTGGGGTGCCACTTCAAGGGGCCCTGCGACACTTTTTGAGCATGCTCAGAAAAGGCTGTCGATAGGCAGTAGAGGCTCCCGAGAACAGGCGAGGCAAACATTATAGCACAGCATGCAGCCGGGAATTCACAATAAATTCTCCAAGTCGGCTAAAAAGGCTAAAAATTGCATTCTCTTCTTTCGACAAGTGATAGGACAAGCTCAAAAATGACTCGTCACAGGCATTGTATCAGGAATTGGCTGATTCGAGCATGGCGCGCTCGGTCGTTACTGGGCTCACCGCGGGAGGTCGCGACTTGTCCACGCGTGCATGCTCAATCGCACTGAAAAAACTGCATACAGTGAAATCTTGGTATAACAAACTTAAGGGGACCGTGGAAATTTGTTCGTTATTCTAAAAGGTCGTTATAGTGAAAGCTCGAAAATTAACCATAAATACTTATTTTTTACCGACCAAAGCGACTTACCTTTACAACAGTGGGTCCTTGAACTTGTTTTTCACGAGAAAAAAAACAAATGCAAAAGTAAACACCAAAAAATGCACGTTTACTTTAAAGAAGTCTGTGATTTTTCTCTTCTTTTTGACACGAGCAGCACAAACTTTGCAGTGTGAAGGCCTCCAGCTCATCCACATTTCTGTGGTGCGATTCAGTTCTTTGGTCACAACAGCCTGCTTTTTGACTTCCAGTTGCCGAAGAATATCCATTGTCTCACTTAGCGAAAACTCATTCCGTTTCTTTGTCGCAAGCAGAGATGAGCTCATTTGTAGTATCACCACAGTGCGAATGCCGACTTGCTTTGTGTACCCGATAAGCAATCACCGAAAAGAGATGAACATGACTGAAAAAACAAGGCCTCCAAACAAAAAACCGAAGCGTCACGGCTGTCATTGCCTCTTTCTACGAAAAAAAGTGCTAAAAAAAATTTCTCGTGTTTCGTTTTCTGCTCTCTCGCTGTCTCAGGTTTTCCGCGCCCATGCTTCCCTCTCCGCAACTCCCACTCAGCCTCGCTGACCTTGCCCTCCTGTGTTGCCCTCGCCTCTGTGCTCGCTTGTAAAGCTGCAGCGTAGGCGTTTCAACAAAAAGAAAGAAAAGAAAGTAGCCCTTTCGTTTTTTTCCCCTCCACATCTTCCCGCGTCTTCTGTGGTGCGATGAACAATTGTCCACGAGCAGGCACGCCTTGCGATTTTCGCCTACGAAATCATCATTCTACGACGATAGCCATCTGCTGAAAAGCTCCCCGGTCATCTACGCTTTTGAGTTTGCTCGGTAGGTAACTGAAAGCGACAGCACATTTTGAAAACACCGGGGTGCCGTGCTTTTCCCGATAACCAGAGGTCGAAGCTTTTTCGATCCGTCTAAATTAGCTGTCAACAGCACGGACACATGAGCTTTGTTTGCCTTGCCGCCGCTTGTCTTGTCGCCACGGCACGCAAGTTTCTTGTTTGGCAACATTTGCCAAAATAGAGCGGTTTCATCCGCATTGAAGATATCTTGGGCTCTATATCTTGCTGTGATATCTCGCCAGTTTTCCTCGAGCCATTTTTCTACGCTGTCCAGGTCCGCCGCTCTGCTTTCACCTGTAACAGCTTTGCCAACAATGTCATGCTGTTCTTTGAACCGCTGAACCCAGCCTGAACCGCCTTGGAAATCATTCCTGCCAAGCAGAAAAGCAAGGTCCTTGGCTTTCTGCTCGATCATAGGGCCGGACACCGGGATGTTTCGCGACCGAACGTCCACAAGCCACTTGTAAACGGCCGCTTCAACATCTTCGTGCACAGCAGCGCGCACACATCAGGCGCCACGGGCACCTGGCCTTTTGTCCGAATTGGCCCTAATGTCTGCCTTGTTCTTCAGGATAGTACTCAAGGTGCTCCTTAGATTTTTGTACGCAGCGGCGACGTCGGACTTCTTTTCACCGTGCTCAACCCGATTGATGATTTCCAGTTTCGCGGCGAACGGCAAATGTTGTCTCTTTGCACAAGCTATGATGACAGCGCGCCAATACAGTTCACAGAGCACCAACAGGCAACACCACAGACCACGCTGAATCGGCAGCAGCAGGCACACAAGCATAAAGAAAGAAAAAATGGCACTCACTTCTACCGCCTCCGCGCCTCGGAGAAAGCACGACGGCCTCTGATTGGCCGTAAGCGCTGCGAGCGGGCCAGGATCATTTCTTGGAGGGGGATGTTCGCCCGCGCACAACCCGGTCTAACCAACTTTTTCTAGGGTGGCACCGGCAGTTTTCCCCGCCACCGCTAGGGAAAGCCAACTTGCTGGGGCACTTTTGAGGCACATGGAGTTTGATATATCAGTTGTCGTTGCTATTTTAGTTCGATAAAACAGTAACTTTTGCTATATATTCTCAATGTAAACTTACCGTGTTTAGGAATTGTTCGATATACGGGATAATTTGATATAAACGGGTTCGACACAGTCGGGCTCGACTGTACTGAGGCGTTGTTAATATAACGTGGAACTAAATTAATGCTCGTTATTCTGAAAAGTTCGGTATTCTGAAGTACGTAGTAGTGCAATAATTTTACATTAAACCTATTAGCAGTCGGTGTAGGATTTTTTTAAATCTTGTTAATCTGAAAAGTTTGTTAATGTGGGGTTCATTCTACCGAGATTTCACTGTATTTGGAGGGGAAAAAGAAAAGAAAGAAAAAGTGCTCAAGCTCACGAGGTGCGCACAACGTATTTTCTTCGCACTTCCCATTCCTCCCTGCTTAGCTTCCACCGCTTTCGTCGGAACGAGAGAAGAGGGAGTGTGATTTCAGCGTGCGACAAATCTTTGTAACTTCGCTTGTACTGGATGGATCCTGAATATTTTCGCGGCAGTGAATTCGTGAGGCGATAAGCTTTTTTAATGAATTCATTCCATGGCTACTTAAAAAAGTGTTGCAGGGCCCCTTCAAGTAGTCAAGATGTCTTGATGCGTTTTTCACTGCTTATGCGTTTAAGGACAAGCTATATATACGCTCTCGCCTTTGACCCACATTCATTGCAATTACGAAGTTGGTGTCAAATTTGAACCTTGGCACTTTTGGTTATTTCTTTTGCAGGTTGGCTGGAATTCGTGTGCGGGACATACTGTCTGATTCCAACCACGACAAAGTAAGGCGCTTCTTTTTTGAGTTTACAATTGTTTGTTTCATTTTTAGGTTTTTTTTCTTTGTAATTTCTTACGCTCGTGTTGTGAGGGTTTCCTAGTGCTCCCGTCGTCTTTTCGTTATGCCAGTGTTATTGAATATGCCACTTGAATGATCTTTCAGATCACTCTCATCTGGGTCTCTTAACACTGTCTCGTAACACTGCAGGCAGTGGCATAACTATAATGAATCGGAACACTCAACTCCAACCTCATTATAACAAAGTTGCGTCTTACACAAAAATAAGTTTGTTATATCCGAATATTTGTTATAGATGCATATTTTAAACACTATATATATTGCAAGGCTGTTCTTCATTTATTTTGTTATGGCCGATATTTCGTTATATCCAGGTTCATTATATCAAAGTTTTAGTGTCATTTCTTGTATAACAAGCATTGAAAGCTATGCTAGTTGGTTAAGGTTCGCTTTCTAGCAAACTGTGCTCCATCTCTGTCAAGCTGTCTTTTGTTGTTTTTTTGTGTGTGTGTGAGTCTCATTTGTGGGCAATTTGCTAAAAAATGTGTTTTTTGTATCTCGGTTGTTGTGGTTCTTTAGTGTCACCTATTTTCTTGTGGCAATAAATCTGGAGCAGCTCTTGTTTTTGGTCTCTGCAGGTTTCTCGAGATGAGGCCTTGAGTGCTGTGAAAGATGATGTCATCGAGAAGCTCCAGGGTAAGAGGAGACGTTCACTTCTATCTGACAACCCTGACCCTTGGAGGTCTCTTCTTGCTTAATATAATAAATTGGGCGTGTGACTACTATTAGTAACAAATGTTAAAGAAGCACGGACATCAAATTTACCCGTCAAGATATTTGGTCAACGAGTAGCTATCGAGCCCCTAGTAGTGATTCCCGACCTAAAATGGATCTGAGTGATGAAGTAGTATCTGTAATATTGATTAATATATTTGCTATTGAATGCGGTTCAAAATGGGTGGAAAGCCTGCCAAATTGTTGTGCTGGCAGCGCTACCTTGTGGCCACGTCGAGGCTGCTGCACAGCTGGTGCTGCTTTCTTAAAAAATGGTGAAGTCACACTTGCGTTTCGTCTGCTAGGAGCGCTCTTACAGTCAGTCCACCTGTGTATCTGAAGGCGTAGACATGCCTCTGTCGCCAACATCGTTGTGCCCGGCGGCATCTCGGTCAACATAGGCAAGTGATGATGACAGCGACCTGGAATTGGGTAACGCCGCGATTCGGGACAATCCTTGCTTGACAAGCTCCACGTTAAATGCAATGTATTTATCAGTCCCGGCCGTACAGTCGGAGCTCAAGAACACCAACTGCGCATCTCATGTGTTGGATGTTTGGCGAGTGAATCGCTGCTTTCAGCTGCAGCAGGGCACACGGTAGGAATAGCCCCGGCCTCGAGAAGAGGCCTCGTACTGCCAGTGAAACCCAACTGAATCGCCAACACAGGATTTACCCTGTAGCAGCTCGCCGCAACGTGAAGGGAGCAAATGCGGCTGTTCTGGACAGGCGTCCAGTCTCTCTGTTCAATGGCGCGTACGAAGTCAACCCACTGGCTGCATTGAGGTTCATGGTTTGGTAAGGCATCAAACGCCACGCACTTTCCGCTTTTTTCACGCCTCGATTTGCAGGTTGTCACTATGCAGCGGTTCCCCGACATTCTCACATTGTCACTCTGGCACACATTGTCGCTCTGAATGATCGTACTCACACGCAGTAAAGCACAATGAAAATCAATCGATGCGACACGACGAATCGCACACATGCTTCAGCACAGCAAGGAGAGCCACTAGTGAGAGCATGGCTGGGAGTCTACTCCAAACACACTCGGAGATCGTCGACGTCATCGTTACTAGCGTATCGTCACTCAGGTTGGTATTTGTGGAATGTATCACACCGAAAACGTAGCGCTAGCGTTGATGTTGCAGGGCAGTCTATTTTTCGTTTTTTCTCCTTTTTTCTACGCTGTGTGACGTTGAAATGAAATCACTTCGACGCGACGGACGCCATTCGAATTTGGCCAAGAAGACCTATGCATACCAAGTGATTGAATGATGGGCACATCGCGATCTTGAAATTTGATGTCAGTGCTCCTTTGATGTGAAGTATGATACATTTGATTTTGGTAAGAAGCTGCTTTTGTAGTGCGCGTACAAATATAATACTACCAATGTATGCTAAAGTAAGTGTTGAATCTGAGGAACCACTAGAAAATGATAGTATATCATAAACAGCCGCGGGATCGAATCCCGGCTGCGGCGGCTGCATTTCCGACGGAGGCGAGAATGTTGTAGGCCTGTGTGCTCAGATTTAGATGCACGTTAAAGAACCCCAGGTGGTCGAAATTTCCCGAGACCTCCGCTACGGCGTCTCTCATAATTATATGGTGGTTTTGGGGCATTAGGCCTCACATATCAATCAAATCAATCAGTATGCCA
Organism: Rhipicephalus microplus; assembly: GCF_043290135.1. NCBI lineage: Eukaryota > Metazoa > Arthropoda > Arachnida > Ixodida > Ixodidae > Rhipicephalus > Rhipicephalus microplus. The sequence continues at coordinate 165,887,244 of NC_134705.1, read as the reverse complement.
TAAAGGAAGGGTCAAGACGGAGCAATGCACGCACAGCGGGCAGGCCAGTCCTCTTTGTCGTCTTCTGTCCACAGGATGGTTCACCATTCATGCGCTAGCTATGTGGCAATATCAGGTTGCTCCTACTTCATAAGGCAAAACCAACTAGCCCAAAGCATCACTTTATCTGTAAAGATGGTTTTACTGCAGTGAATGATTGATAAGTGATGAAAACGCCTACTATTCAGGGAAAATATGCACTGCCGCAAAGTCTTATTTCAGCATTATAAATGAACATATTACCCTCGCATGGATTTATTATTTTTAAAGTTAAAAAGCTTGTTATACCGACCTATATGCTTAAAGTAAAGTAAATTCTAAAGCGTAACTTGTATTACAGGTTTTCACTTGCACTCTACTGAAAGTCAAATCCTGCTACTATTCAAAGTTGTTTCCACTTCCTTCTAAAAAAAAAAAATGGCATTTGCACGGGCTTTGTTTCAATATTTAAAAAAGTATTGGGCAGGTTAGCCAGGTCATGAGAAATATGCCCCCCCCCCTTTTTTTTTAAATGTGATGTATACTGTCATATACTATCCAAATTCGACTTGAAATCGTTCAACCAAAATCACTATTTGCTTCAGGTACGCTTCGAACATAAAATTTACTATTCGCACAAGCCAGTTATAACATAACCATCCATGTCAAAATTTGTCCTACTGAAAATCAACCCCGATATTCAGAGAGGACGATGGCGGCACCCAGGGAAAAGTTGATACATTGACATAATAGAAAAGGGGGGGCACTGCAACTCAGGTGTGGGGCACAAGGTCAGCCCTTGCGTACCTTTGCCACCTGACCTACGTAACCTCTGCCACCTGAAGGGAAACCCTGCGCACACTTATGGTGGTGGCCGCAGCGTGTCGTGACACGATGCTCAAATCAGCCAATATCTGTGTCCATGTGTTTTGGGGCATACGACCCAGTTAATTTTGAGTGGATGGCATCCTTCATTGAGCAATCGGTGTGCGCTTTCTAACTGACCTTGAAAATCAATTTCAAGTTCAATGATGCGTGTTTCACTATAATGTTAGGCTCGCGTGTTTGCAGGAACTTTCGGGTCCAATTCGCAGCACATCTTAATCGCGTTCAAAAATTGTTGCTGGGCCCCTTTGATGCATCCTTATGTATCCAGTGTATGTCTATCTGGCTAAACATTTATATGAACCGATGCATATGAAAATGTTTGAAGTATGGGATGATGACTACTTCGTGTATTGCTTTGAGGTTGTCATGTAAATGTAAATATGAAATTCTAATTGGCTAGCGGATGTTCTTCACTGCGGCAAGGTGCTCTTATTCTCTGGTGCGCGCTACTTTGCACGCTCATTTCCTTTTTTCAGAAAGCTTTCCAGGAACCGAGAGTTACCTGTTGAATGAAGCCTTCACATCTGTTGTCAAGGAAACCTTTCGGCAGCAGGTGCTTACAAACGAACAAAGGTGACCGGGCAATTCTTTTAGCTTCTGAGTCTAGACGTCTGCATGTCATCCTGAATGCCAGAAAGTAAAAGTTCATGTCTCTGTTACTAAAGTCTTCCTCTATACTCTATAGCAAGTTTTTAAACTGTAATGTGAAATTGAAGTTGTTCAAGAGGCATCTTGCTTTTTTGCACATGATGTTAGACTGGGCCATCATGTTGGAAAGTAAATGCACTTTGTAGAACAGTATTGTGAATGAAAAGGCTTGCGACAGTAAGTTTGCATCTCTTGTGTTAGCTGTGCCATTGATTTACAGCCAGCCAAATGCAAAAGTCTAAGGGCATAAAAGTAGTATCAGGATGCATAAACATCCTCATGAATGCTCTGCTCCAAATTTAATGTGTGAAACAGAGTAGGAATGTGTAGTAGCTATTGAGAAAAGTGTGCACCAAAATTATTATACATGTCTGAAGACGGATGCATCCATAGCGTTAAGGGTGGGTGTGAGAAGCTAAAAAAAGGATTTTCAAGATAAGTATGCATTTTCGAATTTCTGTTGTTTTGAATGGCTGGTCCGGGAAAGAGCATGCAATATTTGTATAGCAAGAAAAGAAGAAATAAACCTATTTCACTAGGCCATGGCACGTCGTTGCTATCTAAAGCATTTTTGAAAATGCCGTTTTCAAGATCTGGCTGCCCAGCGGGCAAGAAGGCTAACGTGAAATGAATGCCCGTGTTAGAACGTTTGTTTATTGTGCTTTTTAGTGATAGGGGATCTTCTTGCAAAAGTACACTAGAAGACAAATGAATCAAAATGGACATTTGTAGCCATGGGAGCAGCCGACAAACGGGGATTGAAGCTCTAGATGGCAGAAACATTTTATATATTGGAATTGCAGGGGCGTAGGTAGAAATATTTTGTGGGGGGTGCACCTGCTTTATATAGCGTTAGAGCCGGGCACGTCAGATGTGTTTGAATGTCATTTCGGGCTGTGTATACCATCAGTCTTATCAACGCCATAGCAAAAAAAATTCTGGGAAAGCACGTGTCCGATGTGCCATCTCCTGTCTACGCTACTGCGTGATGAGCCACACTGCGTGATCAACCGCAGTTGGTTTCACGCTAATTATGACTTAGTACTTTGTTTGCTATTCGGCTTATCTGGTATTTCTAGTGTGAGCTCATTACAATCACTGGGTTGTCATTTTCTGACCAACATGTGTTGTGAGGAACATTCACAGCTCGAAAGCCCAAATTGGAGATAATTTGACGCAGTTGTCAGATCCTGCTGCGTTAAAATCTTTCAGTGCTGGAAAAAAAACAAACTTGTAAGAAATTGCTCAGAAAATGAAGTTGAGACTAGGGAAGAGCTAAATTGACTTCCATGGGTACTAATCACTGAGTTATTGTTTAGAAAAATGTCGCTTGGTTCAATAGCGCACGTCAATTGTCTCTTAACTGGCATGATCCTTGCCTTGCAGGTTCGATGGCCGCAGCTTGACAGATCTACGTGACATATCTTGCCAGATCGACTTGTTCCAGCCACTGCATGGTTCGGCCCTATTCCAACGAGGACAGACACAGGTGAGGCATTTGTCACGGTGTTTAATCAAGTCAGCAAACAATACTAATCTTGATGAAGATAATTCTAGTGTTAGCTTCGTCAAGCCTGGTGTCAGTAACGGTGTGCTCTTTGTAGTGTGATCGAAATTGTGACTGATCACTTTGACTGTCTTCGGGATTTCTGTGCTCTCGATTGATTGTCCCATGCAGTTTGGGTTGTGTTTAGAATAAGTGACCTTAGAACCGAATAGTGTTTAGAATACACTGAACTCTCATTAAACAGAACCTAAAGGGACCAGGAAAATAGGCTCTGTTTAACAAATTTTCGTTTACTGAGAGTCTACTGCAAATGATTTAGAACCAGTTATAATTTGAATGGAATAGTGATGACACAGAATCAAATACGAGTATGAATAAAATGCTCTTTGAATAGCTTTTGAATAGTAAAGCAACCATTATCGAGGCACCTTGGGGTTCCACAGCATTTCATTTGAAATTAATGTTCACAAACTTTAACGTGAGAACCCTACAATTACTTTTAGCTGACAAAATATTCCCCAATTATGTAAAGTGAGGTAAGCTCGCATACAACAACAGCCCAAGATTTTGAGATATTTTGCGACTGTGGGGTGAAACATGAGTAATCGAGGTGGTATCGCCAGCTTTTAGAGGAAAGCGAAACCCACGAATTAAACAGTGTTTCGTGAGCTGCTTTGAGATCGACTTTCGAAACAACTGTTGCTATTTTGCATTTTCATATTCTCGCAAATTTCATCGCAGGTTCTGTGCACCGTTGCATTTGACTCTCTCCACTCGGTGCTTCGATCGGATCCGGTTTCGGTGATCACCGGGTGAGTTGTTTTGCTGTGTTTGATTTCCCGGTTGTGCGGATCTGCAGCTGCCACCACGATTGAAAAGTGCTCAATCTTATTGACCCTGTGAGGCTCTTTGTACACATTTTGTGTGCACAACCCGTTCTTGCTAGTTGTGTTGACTAGTGGCTAACGAAGAGCGAAGTACGTTGAGATTTGCATCAAGTGAAGGTTTTGTAAGGTGCTTGGAGTTGACTTCATTTTGCAGTGAATTTACCATTGGATATGGCCACATTTCTGAAGGCGCTACCATGTTTGAAGAGTCATGCGGTGTGGCACTTTCTGCTAGCCACGTCCAAGTTATAATTTTTCGTTGCTCGAAATTAATATATATGAGAACGAAATAGCGCTACCGTAACAAAAAATGACGAAATGTAGGTAGGTTGAATCAGAATATAGGTTGACTGTGTGACTTTGAACCACTGAAAATCAAAAAAAAAAAGAAAGGTTCACGGAACAGTCATAGTACCAGAAGGACATTCACTACGAAACAAATGCATTTTCAAATGGGGCTTACTGAAAATGTCATTTATTTATGCCATGTTTACACGCGAGTTTCACGTTGCATAAAGCAAAAAAAAGAAAGGACTCGGGTATTACCTTTTTAAAATGTCACGACCATTTTTTAAGTTCTGATTTTAAGTTCTGGATGCCCGCTGAGTTCACTGGTCGCATTCAGCACATGAGGTTAGCTCCTCTGTATACTTGGCAACCTTTTTCTCCAGCTCTAGATATGCTGCTGTCTGGCTGTGAAACCAAGTTTTATTCCGATTGCTGCATGTCGTGATGTAATCCGTATGCATTCATCAGTGGAGAATGCTTCTTTGGTGCCCTCTATCTACCCACCGACCATACACGCTGCTCAAGCCAGAACTGCCAACATTGCGAGAAGCTACAAAGAAAGAGTATCTAATCAGATGGAGCAGGGAGAACACCACTGCAAAGATAAAACTTCAGTTATAGTTTGCGACTCGCAGCTCTCGTTCGCATCTACCTGCGTGAGCATCCCTACTCATCTTCCACACACTTCACTCACGGTGTGCTAGCAGGTTTTTACATGCCTCTACAAGCTCTATCACGGTTTTCGTGAACACTACGGTCAACTCACTGGCCGCCAGTCATAAACGAGACGAAAAGTAGCTCAGAGCCATACGAGATTCACAAGACAACAAAGAAAATGCTGAATTAGGCTGCTTGTGGCACAAGGCTGGTGGTAAACAAAGCAGTGACCATAACTGGGATGCCGATGGTCGACTTCAGCTGTCCATGGTGGCCAGACTTCAGTATTTTTTTCTGGGGATGAGCTGTGTACCTATAAGATAAGAGTGGACTTTCTATTGCTTTCTTTTTTTCAAGTTCAACCCATGCTCTTGTTTATACAGTACATTTCTAGCCTGAGCTTTCCCGCTACAGGAAAAACGTAGTGTAATATAAAACCCAATTTTATAAACTTCATGATGTAATTAAGAAATTTTCATTTCCCAGCTGGTACCCATAGTGTTCAATGTTATCATCAACTTGAATTATTGAACTGAACAATTATTTCACTGAACTCAATTTAGCAATGTTTTTCTGGAAAGAAATAAGAAAAAAAATTCACAGATATTTTTTTCTTTTTTACATTGATGGCATTTCTTGTGACACGTGTTGTAATGCTATTGTGTTAATTGATATGTATAATCACCCTAGTCACGACAGTACTTTTGTTTTTACAAGGTTGCACGTCGCAGTGAGTAGTGCTGTCACGTACGAAAGGATGCTGGGCAGTAGTGATTCATTGTCCCTCCGAAATTTCTCGCAGGAATGTGCTGGTTGCTTTCATTATTGGTTTATATGACAGGTGGTACTAACCGTCTCCACAGAACTTTCTTGCTATGGCGGCTCACACATTAATAGTATTTGCTCCCCTTGTCTGAATATCAGCTGCTTGTAGTTTCACGTGAACACGTAGCTCCCATGCATTGCTCACTCAAGAGAGGTATGCATGTGCAGGCTGTCCTTGTGGACTTTTCACATGTGCTGGCATCTATTATATAGTTGCAAGTAAGACGTCGCAATAGCTTTTGGGCAGTGGTGTGTTACTGTATAAGGTTTCGTTAGACGAGATGCTAAATTTGCTGTGTTGCTTTGAGATTGTCAGTGGATCATTAGGCGTAGTCTGTAGAATTGAATGCATTTTGTGACTTAAATGTATGACTAAAACTGTGAAGTTTCTTACTTTATGACTGTCTTTCCTTTTCTTCCATGTTTTTCTCGAGCTAGTGGGATGAAGGAAAAGAACTTCATGCTTCATTATGAGGTATGCCGTCATTTCTTTTTTCATGTAGTAGCAAGCATTGTTTAGAGATTTGGAGTTTGTGCGCTGAGCAAATTTCTTTTCCTGCTAGTTCAGTGACACTCTTCGCTAATCAGTCATCCCTTTCAAATGGAAAACTGGAATAACTCAAAAGCCGAGTTCATTGCGTTTGTAGTGTTGGCCATGATGTGTCTTGTAATGTGACATTTGTGACACTGCATTCATGGCAGGTAATCAAGTCGGTCCACCTCGGTGGGTGGTACTGTTGCGGTGCCAAAAAAAAAAAAAAGGTATTGGGATCCACTGTAAGTGGCTGCATTTTTATAAAGATATACTATGTTTTTTATTGGTGCCTGGTAGACAACTGCACATCAAAACTTCTCTTTTGGTGTTTATGTTGCTTTGGTAACAAAATTGAGACTCCAATTAGTTGTCGAAAAGTGACAGTTGTATGAACATTCGGAAGCAATGTCCCAGCTTGACATTGACTCAATCGCGAATAGCCAACTTACCATAACTTTTGCACAAGTAATTTTAGGACATTCACTGTTGTATTTGCATTCAGTTCTCATTTCAGCTTATCGTGACATACCGATTTACTTTGTAACTCGCCCTAATTAAGGAGACACAGTCTCGCTCCTATTAAGGTGCACGAAATCTTTAATAATGTGCCAGAAAAGTAAGTTTTTATTTAAAATAACACATCAAATACATGAGCTGTGAAGGCTTCATGAAAAATCTGCTAAAAAAAAAAAAAAAAAGGCGGTTTTGAAACATGATCCTCCTTTAAAAACAGAAAGCGTGGATCGTGCTCTCACCAAAACTTACTGAGTTCTCTGTTTGCAGTATGTTTACTATGCATATGCATAACAACTTTGTATAAATATAGATTCAGGTAGAGTGTTTCATTGTATACAATGCTCAGTGGGGATGCTACTATAGCCAAGATTGCCTGGAACTAGCTCTCCACATGTACTGTATAGCATCCAGTGTTAACGTGGAGAACTTGTGTTTATGTTTACGTGCACCGCAACTTCCCATTCTATGTATATGCGAGCTTCTCATTGGTATGTGTGGTTATACTGAAAGTACGCCTCTACATATTTGAATTTGAACTTTACTGCAAAGGGTGAAAAGCTTGCAGTTGGACTTTCTTTGACAGTGCTACCATATGCAGAACCTTAACACTTCTCAGAGGCAGTTCTGAAGCTGTGTTGTCTCTCGAGATAATTGACAGAAACAGTATGTCAATGCTTTGTTGGGCACTTTTAGATGTGAAGCAGCTCTTTGACTAGCCTGTGTACTGCTGTCCGTCCGTGTCTCCGTGCCAATGCGCCCCATTGTGTTCTCCCCGCCGTCAAGAAGGTCAAGTCGCAGCTGGGCGTTGACGTCACTCTCTCCCTCACCTGCAGCATCTGTTAGCTCCTCCCAACACACCTAGGTGGTGTTCCTTCTCCACTCGCTTGCAACACACTTCTCTCTCGCTTCACCCTGTCCACTACCCGCAACACTCGACCGCACGTCCAGTGGAAGCACTCTTCCGGCTCGTTTATCTGCGATGAAACTTGCGCGAAACCCAACCTGCCTCCTGTGTCGCGTTTGAAAGAAATATTGACTCAAGTAAAGGCTACACTGAGCTTCGCTTCAAACCGTTCTTCCAGCACCCGCATCGACGTCCATTTTAGCCGGGTTAGTGGTGTGCGCACCACTGTTGCTTTGCATCTAATCGTGGTTCTCTTCAGGGAAACGGTTCATAATTTTTTTCTAGTGGGAACTTCTGAATGCAATGGCTGTTTTGCATGGGAAAGCAATACAGTGCCCCATCCTGTGTTGTAATGATTTGCTGTGCTCTCTGACAGTTCCCATCGTACGCGACCAACGAGATCGGACGCACCGGGCCCATTGGGAGGAGAGAGCTCGGCCACGGAGCGCTCGCCGAAAACGCTCTTCGACCACTCGTTCCGAAAGACTTCCCATTCACAATCAGGCTGACCTCGGAGGTGCTCGAATCGAATGGTCAGTGTTTGTCTTTCCCCTTTAAGCACTCTTCTAAAAATGAAGTTACCAGAAAAACTAACGCTTGCAGAAACACTGAAACCTAGATATAATAAACCCGGATATAACGAATTATTGGCTATAATGAAGTAAACGAAAAATAGCTCTGTCACTGATACAGTGCTAGGAACGTGTTTACAACAAATTTTCAGATGTAACGAAATATTTTCGTGGCTGGCAGGTGTGACTTGGTGATAATGAGGTATGGAGTGTACATTCTAACAAAGTATGTGACTGATTATGGTATTTATGGCTTCAGGTCTTTGCATTCGGCAGTGTATTAAAAGCTGCTACGTTTCCAGGACGTCCTCACAAGTATTCGTGTTTTATGTTAGAAGGAAGGGAAACAAGATTTGTTTCATAATATTGCATAACAATATTCTCTATTCCGAGTCGTCGCTGGCAAGCTTGAACTGAGCTCAAACCTGTTTGACTGGCAACTGTGAAAAAACTTGTGACTGCTTGGAGCGCCTTGTTCCTATTGTGGTCTTATTGCAAAGCAACCTTAAGCAACCTTGTGAAATTTTTAGGATGAAATATGATGCCTCAGTAAAAGTTAGCAAAAAAATATTGCCACCCGCATCTTCCCGCGGGGGAACTTGAGTAAATGCGTCTGATAGTGGTGAGGTATCGTGTGAATTTTTCAAAATTCGGTATGGTTTGCGAATGCATGATTGTTATTTCGTCTTTATTATTCTTTTTTATTGAATGAAGGAGAAGCGTTGCCCTCAACGTCAAGCGAAAGCCTAGTAAGGACGCCCTTGGCTGAATTCTGAACGCGCATTCCTTTGCCTACGTATATAGTGTGGCCAGCGAATTGTTGTATAGCGGGAGCAGTGGTTTTTTTACTAGCAGACACTGCCTGCAAGGCGGCCTTGCGAGGTGAGAAAGGGGGAGGGGAGCAATAGTTTTGCGGGCGTGTTATCTGGGCCTGCATGAGACGCAAACATGCGGGTCTCGACACGCGACGCAAGTATGCGCGACATCATGTGACTAAGAAATGCTCCGCATTTAACAGACTTTCATGGCGTGAAAGTCTACACGAAATGCTGCCGTAACTGTTTGTCGAAAGTGCTGTTGCAGACCCGGGCATGTTGGTAACCGGAGCCTGCTTTTAGTGGACCCGGCTATATTGAACCCAGCTACTCTGAGCATAACTACTGTTAACCCGCTTTCTCATCTCGTCATTAAACTGTAGTATCAGGCTGCCGCAGGGGTACAAGGGTTATGGTGCTCGGCTGCTGACCTGATGGTCGTGGGTTCAATCCCAGGCACGGGTGTCACATTTTCAACGAAGGCAACAATGCTAGAGGCCTGTATGCTTAAATTTAGGAACACATTAATTTTTAACCTCCAGGTAGCTGAAATTTCTGGAGCCCTCCACCATGCATGCATGCCTTACGATTATATTCTGGATTTGGCTCGTAGAACCGCAGCAGCTATTATTATTATTATGAACTGTAGGGTCGTCGTCCATGGCGAGCGTTTGCGGTGGGAGCCTTGCCCTGATGGACGCCGGAGTGCCCATCTCGGCAGCCGCGGCCGGCGTTGCCATCGGCCTTGTCACTGTGCCCGACCTGGAGCGCTCTTATGAGCTTGCTGACTACCGGCTACTCACGGACATCTTGGTGAGGAGTTCGCTTTGTGCACTCTTATTGTGGCACAAGCCTGATTTTGGTGTGTGCTTGAGGGTTGATGGCAAAGCTTGCAATGTCGAATGAAATCTTGAGTGGTAACATAACTTGGAAGCATGAGTGTTTGATGTAGATGAGATAGAGAGACAGAAACTTGTGAAACCACCTCGTGTAACTCTGTGTGGCAAGCAGTAAAGCTACGCATTTACTGGCATGATCCTTGCACTTTTTTTTTGAAAACCGATGCAAAGTTGGGGGGTGCGAGAATTACGCGGAAAAAACTTTCGACGAAAACGTACAGAGTGAAAAGAAAAACAAAGTGGCCGCGAATAGGGATTCTCACACCAGCAACTAACAGTAAGCTTTGAGAAGTACTAATTAAAATTTACCTCAACAATAAAAGCACAGGTTAAACACAAGGCAAGATTTATTTGAGACAAAAAGGTGCAAGCAAATCGTCGAGAATTAGAATACCATACTCAGAGCTTGTGGGCGTTGCGTGCGTAGCGGTAGCATTCGTCACTTAACAGGAGCCCTCAAAAGGTAAGCGTAAGACGTCAGTATTGGGCTGATGGCTATTTAACAGAATCGTCTGCAGTTTCCTTCTGAAGAAATAAAGTTTACCATCAATATCAGTCTTAGGTACATGGCAGGCCCAACGCGTCTTGGTGGCTTTCATCTGCCGTCACCAGTAGCGAACACAAAACTCGTCGACTCCGCAGGGCCTACCGGCGGCCCTGTTGCCGTTGTTTAGTGCATGATCAATCACTTTCAACTTGAAATCAGCGTGTAGCTTCAGTATCGCCCCATAATGAGACAAGATTACCGATGGAAGATACAAAACACGCCACGACGCGCACTTGCTGCTTTGACTTGGCTTGGCTTGGATTGAATTTCTGTGCAATAATAGTACGCTTGATGATTAAGAGATGACGCCAGATGGCGCTCGCCATCATCAACGGCTGGAACGAGCAGATAATATTATTGCGGCAATTTTCGGGCTTGGGATAATTACTCGAGAAAAAAAAAAATCTTATTTTTGTTGGGCGATGTGGGGGGTTGCGATAATTATGGGAGTGCGAGGATTACGCGAGTAAATACGGTAGACTAGTGTGAGTATCCCTTATTTGGTTCTACGCTAAGTAAAAAAAAAATGGTCATTAGTATCAAACTATTTTGACATGAATTTGAATGGTAAAAGAATTTGAATAGCAGTAAAATATGGTATCTTTTGAAATTAGTCATGCTTAGCCCATCAAAGCCCATTTAACATGCTTTTAGACCTTTAAAAAAAGTTTAATTTGTGGGCAGGCGACCTGTGCACTTGTTTCATTTCATGGCAGTGTGGGTTACCCCTGAATAGGCGGTTTTGAGGCATAACGGCCCCAAGCTGCAGTGAAACCACCTTTTCAGGCAGGATACTTGCTGTAAATTGTGTCCATTTGTCTCGAATACCAAAGAATCTCATAGAACGCAACCTGAAGGTGCTTGGAAAATACATTCTGTTTAATAGACACCTGCAGGGGTGGACAATTCAATTACGAAACCAGTCATATTAGAAGTAGTTTACAAGAGTGGGAGCTTGGGCTAGTTGGTGTGTATTCATGTTTGAACACTGAAAAAACTTGCCACTTAGTGGTAGTTGGTCCAATTTAACTGCCATATTTGTAGGCGATCTTCATTTAATGATAGTCTTTTGTACATTGAATGCTTGGAAATTTGAAATTCCTGCTGAAGAGAATTCGATTACTTTAGTATTTGTTCGAATACTTAAGCGGCTGAAATGTTTTCACTGGCTTAAATTAAGCTTACGAACCTGCCAGCCGGAACACCGTGGCTAATGTGAAGCTGTCATTTCCTTGGTTGGCATTTGAGATGTGTGCTCGCTGTTCGTTTTAGGGCATTGAGGACTATCTTGGTGACATGGACTTCAAGATGGCTGGTACGAAGAAAGGCATCACCGCACTACAGGTAGGCCGACAAACACTTTTTTAAAGTCTTTTTGTGCTATTGTAGCTGGTGGGTGGTGTGATTGATGCATCACATTTGTCTGCCATGGCGTGCACATTGAAAGTCTTCTGTTTGGTGACACTGGTATCCGGTTTCCTGTTGCGAAAGACTTCTTGGTGCTGACCGTGCGAAAGTGGGCTGTGGTTTTGTGTGCTGCTGGCATGGTTGAGCGTTGCACACGCCAGGTGGTGATTGTTACATCGTACAACTTGAGCGTTGCTCACGCCAGGTGGTGATTGTTACATCGTACAACTTGTCGTTTTCGAAGCTCTCTCAAACTGAAACTTAGACTGGTCGGTAATGAGGTGCCTGTAATTAAGTGTTTATTGCATGCTGCAGCAGACGATGTGCCCTGTTACGACTAACAGGCCCACAGCAACACATTGCAGAAGAAAACAAAACACAAGGTCAGAATTTTGTTTCAGTGCCCCTTTAAGCCCTTTCTTTTTTTATTTTGTTTTGGACAACACACAGGCTGACATTAAGATCCCTGGTCTTCCCCTCAAGGTGATCATGGAGGCAATTCAGCAGGCTACAGGTGAGCTTATTTTCATTTTCCTAACATTTGATTGTACGAGATCAGCTGGCCGTTTGGAATTTATGAATGCAGTGCTGCCTGCATTGTGACGGTGTTGCTGTGGCAATAAATGCAGAAAATTGTGCCAGTTTTGCCACATTATCATGCAGGAAAGTCCAGCAAAGTTAGGCCTGTTCATTTTTGTTTAAATGTTTCAATAAAATTTGAGGAGGTGATACATTTTCAAACAAGTTTGGCATATTAATTCAAAGTATCTTAGCAAGCTCGCATTTGCTTGGCGTACTAGCTGCAATAGTACTAGTCGCAATAGTTAGTCAAAGGAGGAGTGAGGACTGTGACAAATTCTTTAGTCCCAAATTTTTCAATTAATTGTGGTATAACGTTGCAGATATGTGTAAATTTATGTGCTCATTTATTCAAAAATAGAAGACCAATACCGAAAGAAATGTGTAATTTGGTTCGAATCTCATATCTCATCTATGTTTTCTTGAATCTTTGATCGAAAAAGGTATGCACAGAATATGTTTTTGAGATTTGCCGAACTTTGAACCTATGGCTTCTGCACAATTCAAGAATGGCAAGACCTATGATAATGTTGTGTTGAACCTAAAGAATAGCTTGACTCATAAGTTGACACCGCAAAGAGCAATCCTTCAGCTAAGGCTCAACTTTTAAAATACGCAACACGACGTCCCCAAAGCTGTATTCGCACGACGGGCGAAATCGGGATTTGAGCTTGCAGATTGCATGCCACTGCGTCGCCACACGTCAGTCGTTTCCTAGTTCCCACTTACGTCAGCGTGGAGTGAATAGTGCAATGGCGGAGGCCCAAATCACAGTTGGGATGCTCGGAGAGCAGCGCCGAAATCCTCACTTGTGGCCTGAATTCTCCCCTGTCGTGCAACTGCTGGCTGTGGAGAGATTCGAATCGCATCACACGTTACGTGACTGATTCGTCTGCGATCACGTCCATCGTGTAAATATGGCTTTAGTTGTCAAACTAACGAGAAGAAAAATGGGGTGTAAATAAAGACATAATCCTTCCTTAATTCTTCAGACGGAAAGTCGGAGATCCTCAAGATAATGAACGACGTGATCAGCAAGCCAAGGACACAGAAAAAAGACAATTGGCCCGTCTCCGGTGAGTCTTTTCGCGCGATGGCACGTTAAAAGGTTTCATCATCCTTCATTTTCTTTGCATGCGGGGTGAACTGAAATTAGTCTGTCCATACAATCTAGCTTTAGCAATTCGGTGGCGGCTTTTATTTACGCTCTGTACTGGCATCGAAAAGGTGCAAAATGGGTTGCAAGTTTGCTGTGGACACTTCTGAATGAAGGAAAAGTGCAAAACAAAGCTTATTCACAATACTCGATTAAAAGACGCGTCGTCGAAATGGCGTCTACTGGGTCCATGTCACATCCTTATTCTTATGTTTTTTATTGAACACTGCAATGAAACCTACAGAAACAGTGCCGAGGGCCTTATCACTCATTTGATAGAGTGAAATCTCAGTGATACGAGTTTTGCGAAATCACATAATATATTGACATCAGCCAAAGTTTGTATTATAGAAAGAAACAGAAAATGAAGAATATATAATTTCCCAGCAAATGTTTAAAATGTTGCTCGAAAGTGCTTGCAGACACGGACGAGCTAGGCACGACGGGGTGAGCACCAACTCCAATTTCATGTAACATTAACCTGCACCTGATCATGTATTTGCTTGATGCTGGCACGTTCATAATGTGACTTAACGAAATTCAATTTTTTAGATTTTCTCAAAATGGACTTTCGATTCTCCGGACTTGCAGATCATGTTGCACTGAAATCTTCACATCAGCCAAATCAACCAGATGCCTTCTCTAGTTCTGTAAAAATTACGGAAGTCATAATATGATTATATAGGGTAAAGGTTTGTGGGATGAAATCATCTGCATAGGCGCGTAATTTCTTATACAGATTTTCTGCATCTAGGCGAACAATACTCGGGGCCCCTCAAGTTAAGGGGGGACGTGATTCTTAGGGCTCTCTCATTTATTTTTGAACCAAGTGTGACAAAAGTTGGCATGCTTACTTAGTTTGTTCTCTGGATTCTAAAAATGTAGTTATTTTTTCTGTAGCTTCATTAGTTAATTAAAAAATCAAGATAACAATTTCTATTGGTCTTACCATAATAGAAAAATAACCACCTGTCAAAAATTTTAAATAACATAGGGATTGACAGTAGAAAGCATAAGACATGCAACATAAGAAGCACTTTCTTGAATGGGTCATTATTTTTTACTTTACAGTACACTAAACTTCACAACCCTGTATGCGGCCATTGTGTGGTCACACAAAAGACTAGTTTGAAAAACTTGCATCAAGAGAAATCAAAATCTGCTTCCTATGTTGTGTGCGCCAAACATATAGCTACATGCTGCAAAATAAAATATTCTGCTATCTGTAATAGTTTCAGATACATTGCAGTAATTTTCATGCAGGGTGTACAAAATTGCCATTTTGAGAAAATGAAGAAAACAAAGAATTCTAACATTTTTAACTGTAAAGATGTATGCACCTATAATTACATAGCCATTGACATATAAATGAATGCTAGAAAGCCTAAGGAGTGCAATGCTGCAAGCTGATCGAAAATTGAACGAGTAGGTACTTCTCGAATTACAGCACAGTAAAGTTCATTGCATGTAACCAAATAAAGAAATTTTTATATTAAAGTAAAAAAAAATGAAGCTGCCCATTAAAATAGGCTCCCAACATTGTTTTTTGTGCACATTTAGCTACATTGTGCAAAAACAATTACAGCTATAGCTGTCTTAGGTCCACTTTTACCGAACAAGCAAAAGAAAGTGGTCGAAATCTGTGCTTGAAAATAATGCTGTTAAAACTTAATTTCGCCATTCCGAGGGGAAAATATCATGGCACACATAGTTTTAGTCAGTTAATATGCACCGGGAATGTAGTAGGACTGATTGTTTGTACGAGCGTGTCGTTTCTTCTTGTCCTGTAGCAAGTTGTCGCCGTGTGCTCGTCTGCCGCGAGGCCGCTTATCAGTTCGGTGACTGCACTGACGGCGATGTGCGACAAATGTGCGTGCATCATCCACGATCTGTTGAATAACGTGGCGATGTTTTCTGGCTTGTCCAGAATAAGTTACCCGTAAGTGTCGCGAACCAAAGTTGCTCCCTCGCTCATCGATTTCGAGGCTACACGAGAGCCGAGGTGTTAGTTTCCTTTTCACGTAAGACTTCGAAAACGAAGTTCGAAAGCTTCAGTGATGATGTTTTCCAACCAAAATACATCGTGAATTTCATCATACTGGCCCATATTGACTTCTTTATTTTATCAGAAAGAATGTGCGAATGGACGCATGATGACGTGCTGACGCAGTGAGATGCTGGCGACATGCTGCCGGCATGTCACTAGTGTGTTGCAGCAAAGATGTATTGTTTCCCGCAGGTGCACATTTCAATTGATCAGAACAGCGTCCTCTTTTTTTTTTTTCCGGTGGCAGCCGCAAGGCCCGCCATTCTTCTGTGTTTGTGACAAAATTTAGACCAAGTATTGCTGGAAAATATAACACTTCGAGCAACTGGCCTGCAGCTGCAAACTAGCCTGCAGAGCAAACAACCAGCCCTGATTACTTAGAATGAATCCAAGTTCCTTGCATCCAACTTACTTGTGTGTTCTGTTAATTTGAAAAACCACTTAATTAGAAGATTTTTTTGTAGCCCCAGTGACTTAGAATTAAGGAGGTTTCACTGTGGTTACTTGACTTTGGTTTTTGAAGATGCATACATGTGAGCTTTCCTGATTAGCCAAAGAAAGTGCATAATTTTTACCACTATTCCTGTATGTACACAAGGCTTTGTGAAACTTTCTAATGTCCATCTGTCTTTTATTCTTCCTCAAATCATCAATGATCACTTTCTGGAGGTTTGTAGAAATACATTGTAGGGAGACCCACTAGTAGCTTTCCCAATACGTTACATCGCGCATCTGTGGTTGATGTTAGATTGAACGACAATGTCGTGAAGGCACTGTTTCCAGGATTTGGAGGTAGGTCAACCCGGTATGTCGATACAGTGGACTCCCATCAATTCCAGCTTCAACAGAATTATAATGCACGTTTAAATATAGAATTTTCCACCGTCAAGCCTGAACAAGTTTATCGAAGTGATGTAGCCAACTCTTCATTGTGCAAAATTATTTTGTATCTGAAGTACAGAGAGTCGAGGAGTGAGCGTGTTGTTTGAATAAAGACGCGTGCCTTTATACGGGTGCTATTTTGTGGCATTATTATGTGCATTGGATCGAATGAAGCTGACTTCTGGGGTTCGCTTGGAGTATCGACTTTTCGGCCGTGAAGCCTGATTGAAATTATCAGAGTGATGTAGGTATGTTTTATTGACTTGCCAAAAAACCAATGTGCTTTCTTTTTCTCGCTTTCAGAGAGGTTGGAAGTTCCAGTTCACCAGCGGGCACGCCTAGTTGGTTTTGGAGGCCACAACCTGAAGAAGCTGACTGCTGAAACAGGTGGGACAGTATGTTTTTTTACTATCGTGGCTATAAAATTACCGTTAATGTACCTTTACACTTTGGCACATAAAACCTGTTGCTGTATTAACCTGTGTCTGATAATGTGTTTGCCTGTTGCCTGAGCATTAAAAGTTTGACATAACGAAACTCAGTTTCGGTAATTTTCTTTTAATATTTAGAAATCTGCTTTCAATCCACTCGCCTGGAATTCGTAGGTGATGATTATGCATTAAAAACCTACATTAAGCATTGTGAACCAGATACTTTGCTTGGAGTAAACTCTCAGTAAATGTAATCTTTTAAACAGAACTACTGCTTAGATGGTACACCAGCTACAACTACTGTCGCCGACCATTTATCCGACCCAGCGGGTACCACCAAAATGACCAAATATAATTGAGACTCCGAAAAAAAAAATTTCAACAGGAAAAACTATAGAACTTTTATTGACCTGGTGGGCGGAAAAACTTCTCGATGCACGTTTGCACACAAGCATTACCACAGATGACTCAAGTCAACCTGTACTTCAGCCAGGGTTTGGTCATCATTGTAGGTAGTCAGTAGCGTCGTTATGGCGTGTGCTAAATCTGCATTTGATAATAGTGGTGTGGGCATCATTACATCAGAGTGACTGTCCACCTGCGCTGGCTCAGGGACCTGACAGATTACTACCTCGTCGTCTTGAACAACCAACGCAGCGAAAACTCGCAAGGAACATAGGGTTATGGTCGGCCACTTTTGACCTGGCCAATAAATTGTGACTTTTTTCGCCATTGTCATTGTCCTGTGGCTGCTGCGCTTTTTCATTAGTACCGACGATACAGATAAAATGGGTGGCATTGGAGCCATTTTAGCAGATCAGGCTTCGCACATCAAGCGACGTACAAGATAGCGAGACGCAGATCAGGCTTAGCCGGAGGGATGATTGATAACACAAACTCTAAAATGCTAAGAGAAAGACATAAGGCTAGTTTATGCTCAAGGGCTCATGATTTAGTTCTTTCGTTGTCGGTTTCGTACGCAGTTATTCTCAAATGCCACAATGAGCTAAATGCAAGCGCAGTTTGGTTTGGCTTGCGGCTTGCTAACGGCATTCATTCATTGGATACTCGGTCGGCTATAGATGAAAGGCAGCCCTTACGTGTAACAGAAATAAACATAGCCTACAAGGTCAGCGATAGTAATTTCTGTGTTTATTTTTACACTGGTACGATTTCCAGCCATAATCGGTGACACTGTGAAACCTTTCAAAGCTGTCAATCTGGCAAAAATGTTGTAAACACTGTGCAGACAGCCCACCACGGCAATCGACATCGCACCCTATGAGCCAGCCGGAGTCCTAAAAATTGAACATTGAACTGTGGGGCATCCGAATTCTCGGTCATGAATTTGTATTACTTCAATGAGATGAGTGGTGGTGCTGCGAAGGTGTCCAAATATATGAGGATGTCCGAAATTTTATCATTCGAATGAATGGTCTGCGACACTATTATATTGGTTGCATGCCTGATTATTCATCCCTCTGTAAATTGAACTTTTGTTAACAGGAATGTATTTTCTTTCACCGTACAGGTTCTCTTTGATGGCATTATTCTTTAGTTCCATTAAAATACAGTGGAATCTCGATGATACGAATCTCACGGGGTCACGAAAAATATTCGTATTAGCCGAAATTCGTATCATCGAAACAAATAAAACTAGCTAAATTAACAAAGAGTCAGACGTGAACTCATCCAGGCACAAGTACGTAAAAAGCATTTATTTCTTGATGAAAAAGTCTCTGATGTCCTTCTGCCTCTTTTTCTTCGCCAGGTCACCTAGCAGACTTTGTTCGAAAGCATAGAAACGCCTGCACGTGTCGTCGCTGACTTCATCCGCGGCCACAGCGCGCCTCAGAACGTCGAGCGCGTGCAGCGTTTCAGCCGCCGGTGGTGGTCCTTCGCCGTCGCCCACGTCTATGTCGTCGCCATCATCGCTGGAATCGGCAGCCCCGCACGTGGCCTCCTCAACAATATCTTCGACCGTGCGCGCACCACAGGTGGCGAGATTGTCATCTGCCGTGCAAAAATCATCAGATGTGCACTCGACGTTGAGCTGTTCCCAGTCCTCAATTGTAGGATCTTCCGGCTCTGGGGGCACCTCTTCTGGACTCCCGAAGAAGCCGCATTTGCCGAAGCAGTTCGCTACGGTAGTCGGAGTTACCCGATCCCATGCCATAGCTATAAAATGGATGGCGTCCAAGAGGCTTATTTTCAGGTCACCTTCGTCCTTTCGGTCAATTTTTGCGAGTAGGCGACGCACAAGAAAGCTCTTAAAATGGTGCTTCACATTCTTAATAACCCCAGCGTCAAGGGGTTGCAGGTGCGTCGTCGCGTTCGCGGGCAAAAATACGAGTTTGACGTTCTGAAGCGTTACTTGCCTGGGGTGGGCGGCGCACTGGTCAAGAAAAAGAAGAATCTTCCGATTCTTACAAGCCATCCTCCTGTCAAGGAGTGACAAAAACTCTTCAAACAACGCCGCCGTCATCCACGCCTTTTTGTTTGCGCGATAGACGCACGGCAAATGACTCTCGCGCTTCAAGCACCGGGGCTTTTGGAACTTTCCGACTACGGTCAGTTTCAGCTTTTCCGATCCGTCGGCGTTACAGCACAAGAGCACAGTAATACGCTCTTTGCTTTTTTTGCCTCCTCTGCATGCTTCGCCTTTTAAACAGAGGCTCTTTTCGGGTTGCAGGTTAAAAAAGAGACCTGCCTCATCAGCATTAAAAATATCACGAGGCTCATACTCTGCAATGAGTGACGGCAGCTTCTCTAACCAGTTGCTGACAACTGCCTCGTCAGCTTTTTTCGCTTCGCCGCAGACGCTTTTGTAAACGAGAGCGTGCCTAGTCTTAAAGCGCTGCAGCCACCCACCTGAGGCCTGAAATCCGTCGATATGCAGAGCAAGTGCAAACTCGTCGGCTTTCTCCCGCAAAACTTTGCCATCTATATTTACGCCAGCTGCGGTTACTTCTTTAAACCAGGTCAGGAGAGTCTCTTCAAGTTTCACGTGCTGAGCGGTCTTCGCTTGCTTTGCGTTGACGTTGAACGAAAGCACGTTTTTCATTATGGTCTCTCGCTGTCCAACAACTGTGCTCAGTGTTGACGTTGCAAGGCCTAGCTCCTTAGCCAACTCCGTCCGCTTTCTCTTAGGATCCTCATCGACCTTGCGAAGGATGTCTAATTTCTCCTTAAAGGAGAGCGCTTTTCGCTTGCGAGACATAGCTCGTTGCGACTAGGCAAAATGGCGCAAACACAAAGAACGCGGTCCGAAGCACAGCACGCAACCACTCCGTCCAACGCCACACAGAGAAAGAGGAAAAGCACAACAGCAACAAAAGCGTCACCGGCCCAATTGCCCCGCGCAGTCCGCCGCGTCGTCGCGTCCGCGCCGCCGCACCCTAAAAGAGAGGGAGAAAAGAAACCGTGGCCAGCGCCATCTCTAAACCTAAACCGAAATCAAAGGGCGCAAGCGGTCTCTGAGGTCTCCGATATTGCGCACGCCGCGCGCCGATGTTGGAGACCGCCACGCGCTGCTGGCAGGCACCGTTGGCAAAATGCCAAACCGTTGGTGCAGCGCGCCGGAATGCGCGCGACTGAGCGCTGTTCTATTTCGCGGCCGTCAGTGGGCGACGTTCATTCGTATCAAACGACGCGGGCAGAAAATCGATTCGTAACAAACGTACTCTAGCGCACTGCAAAGTAATGGGGCTCGGCAGGGACCACAGAAAAATTCGTATCATCCGGAAATTCGTATTAGCCGTGATCGTATCATCGAGATTCCACTGTATTGGAATAGAGAAATATCTTTATATTGAGTTCATGTGATGATGTTTTCATTAGCGTGTGTTATATTGTATACCGAAGTTCTAGATGAATAATTCTCTAATCTTGTCGACTCAGTTAAATTAAGGTTTACCAATATGTGCTGGTTGCTTTACTTCCATTTTCAAAAATAAAGTACCTCTCAACTTTCCTGATTTGCTGGAGACAGCTTTGAATTTTGACCAATATTCCTTTACGTACACACGCAGCGATAGATCTTCCAAAAATCTGTCTCATTAACAATAGAAAAAAAAAACAAAAAAAAACAAGAAAGATACTGTTGGAAATAACCTCATGCAATACAGCTGCATCGTATTTTACCACCATGACCTCGCCTGGTGGCCGAGGCAATCATCTTATTGTCTGGTGAGGAAGGTTAAATCCTAACGATTTGTGCATTAGTGTAAGCTCATTCTGCACGATGCAAACGACAATCTGCATTGCATAACAAATGATGTTGCAAAGTCCACTTCTCCTCCATGAAACTGTATTATGTAGTCAAGCATGGGTTTTATGGCAATAATGCAGAGGCATCTGCTTCTTGGAAACAGTGTTTGAAAAACAGCTTTGTTGGCGCTCAATTTATGTGGTGCTTGTACTGGTGTATGTCAATTAAACTCTTTCTTTTTATGTTTTTTTTTTCAATTATGAAGCCAACAGAGAAATCAGAGTAGGTTCTCTTCACAGGCATTCTTGGGTGGGCTAGTTCGTTCACGAATGTTATGGCAGTGCAGCGCGAACTCAAAATGCAAGGCAGTAAAACTCACTGGATGCAACAATAATGCCTGTTTTTTCTGTTTTGTTGAAAAGGTAGAGCACATACAGGCAGAAGAGCAATGAAAAACAAGAAAGAAAAGGGGGCACAAAAACTATTAAGCGACTCACCTGCCAGTAAAACTGTTGGTTTCAATAAACATTAAGAGTTTACGAAACGTAGTGAAAATCAGATGTCATAAAACAGCTATAAAATGTGAAAAAATGGCAAAAGATCCTGAAAACCGGCATTGCTTCCGGAACTTTTCGCTGTCCAATATTTCCCACTATTCTACCATAATGTCTCTTTTTAATTTCTTACCACTTGTGGGCTCGTGGCAATGTTTATCTGTTGGCGCATCTCAAATACTGTGTTGATCATTGAAACACATCAAGAATCTTTGTTCGACCTTTCTTTTCCGAAGGTGTTCAGCTGTCGGCAATCGACGACACATGCTTTGATATGTTTGCCCCAAACCAGGACGCCATGAACGAGGCTAAGGAGATGGTCGAGCAGTTCCTGAAGGAAGAGGTAAGGAGTGAGCTGATATCACACTCACACAAATAAACCTCACTAACTCGGGACTCGCACATCTTGAAAGATCAGCTAAGTCAAAATTTTCTCTGGCACTGAACGATTGCTCCTGGGTGCAATTTGTTTATTTTCCGTTATCTTGTAGTACTTTCGTGCCCACTTTCGGATATCTTGAAATATTGACTGAGAGTGAAAAAAAGTTTGCTGCCGGACCCTTTTGGACGGTTCGTGCAAGGTCACCGTTCGTGAATGTGAAGTCGAAACCAGCGGCAGAACAACTTTGTCAAGCAATGCTGTGTCATTTATGTGGTGTTAAGCATGTGTACTATGCCACCCTACATGCGCAGAGGCAGACCTTGCAATATAGCGTGGTTCTTACACATAATTTTATTTACCATTATAGGCGCGATTTCAGTACTGTTTTAATTACACGAGGCACACCATTGCACGCGTTTTTTTGTCGGCCGTGCGGTGTGAGGAGGACAATGCTACCAAAGCAAAGCAATTCGCTAAAGTCGCACAGAAAGGTAGCACTAATCAAAGAAGCGGATTCGAGGCTTGAGGATTCCGGTTAATGTATGCTGTAATGGTACTTATCGTGCGTCTTCATTATGTGAGAGGCCTCAGCCAACCGGGCCCAACATTTACCAAGAAGGCTTGTTCTCTGGGCATTTGCGCACGCAAGCATGTATGCACAGTGGGCGTGGTAATAATGTTGAATTGCTTTAAAACTAGCTAATAATAAAACAACCGTTTTTCTATATAGTACCCCTTTGAGCCACATAATGTGGTGTCACGTACGGTGAATGCGGCAGTGTCGATGCAGCCATTTTTGAGAGGTGCCGACATCAGGTGAAACGGAAACACGCTTCGATTTATGTGAACAGAATTTGAACGCAGAGGCAAGGGCAGTTGGCGCATGCAGTTTGTCAAGCAACTTGAGAAAGTCTTGCTAGTTTAATAGTGTTCCCGTGAAGCACACCTGCCTCATTCGGTTTTCCTGCTCTGAATAAAAAGGCAGTGCTATAAAAAACACTGCAAGCTGATAGTTCTTGTGTGCCAGTTATTTTTTTTATTTAAAACATTTACAAAGTGCCCGTTAGGTGCTCACGTTTAGAATTGGTCAGTAGTCATAGTGTTCTCAGGTGAAACGAGACTTCTCACTAAAATTTGTCCTTGCAAAAGTCTTTCGCTTTTTACTACTCCTAGCTAACGAGGCATTACTGTATGTGGTTCTAGTTTTCCAAAGTTGTGACGAATGTGTGCCGCATGCTCTCTGTGTTTTTTGAACACTAAGCATGGAGTCTTTCTTTCTTTTTAGACATTTTGAGAATAATAATAATATTGTTGCTGTAGTGAAATTCATGCAGGTATTTCAAAATCGCTTGTAGTCTCCCCTTTTGTCGTACATGTGATTTCCAAACGCTATTTGTTGCTTGAATGCTTGTTTTGAAAACATTCGTTGCTCGTAAGACTGGCTCATAAAAACTTGTAATAATGAT
This sequence comes from Rhipicephalus microplus, assembly GCF_043290135.1. Classification (NCBI taxonomy): domain Eukaryota; kingdom Metazoa; phylum Arthropoda; class Arachnida; order Ixodida; family Ixodidae; genus Rhipicephalus; species Rhipicephalus microplus. Next base: position 165,863,624 of record NC_134705.1, on the reverse strand, counting down.
GCTCCTAAAAAAAAAAAAAAGTTGAAGCCACTAGAATGTTCTTGCTATTCTTTTTTTTGCTTGCTTTTTCAGTCAGTAACACTAAATGTATTTTTTGTTTCTCTATTTAACAGCGTGAGCCGACGCTAGAGTTTGGTGCAGTGTACACAGCCAAGATAGTCGAGATCAGGTGAGCTGTTGTGGCATTTAAGACAGACTATATTTTTTTTTTTGTGTGTAATGTGTGTAAGAACTGGGCGCGCCATGTTCAGGAGCTTGAGCACACTCTAGCCGGTGGAGTGTGCTCTTGCAAACTTAACAGCTAAAAAGCGACTTCCGGCGCATGATTCACGGTCCAGCCCTGAGGCGGTGCACGAGAGCCTGCATGAGAGCACGCGCCGGCGCTACGGCTTCCGGAAGATTCACCCGGTTCTGGCTCTCTGCTTTGATAAAGTTGGTTCTAACTCCCCACTCGTTTTTACCGTGGAAGCAACGTAACCTTCTAATAGTTGTAACACTTGCTTGCCCTTGAAAGCAGTCCGCGGAAATCGCCGTCAAGGGAAACTCCGTAGGTGTCGCACTCAAGCGTATTCGAGCGTGTTCTAAAGCGGAAACAGCCTAGTGGAACTTGCTGTAGAGGACCCGTATTTAAACTGGGCCATTCTACGCACCCAAGTTATGTCAAACTGGCTTTACGCCTGGCGTGCATTTGCGAAACAGACTTCCCCCGCTTTCTTCTTCGTTTCTTTTCGCTCTTAGTAGGACGTAAAAAAGCCGTAACAAGTGGAAAGTGGATAGGACGCTGCAAAAAGGGCGCACATGTCACACAGAGCATGTGTGTCTCCCCAATGAGGTTGTATTCGTGTGAAAGAAACCCTACATGCTTACCTCAAACAGTGGCGTTATTAACGATTTGGTAACCGGAGCTGTGGGAACTCTACGAACGGGCATAACTGGGTGCCTGTACTATGCGCGTCCTCAGGTTTCACAATAGCGAGGCTACATCTAGCACAGGATGTAGGATCGGGCTCTGATATAGTCAGCCTCACAACTAGGACACGAAAGCTCCTGATACACTACTTCAGAGCCCGAAACTGTCTCAAAGTTTCATGCCGGGGAGCAAATACTGGCTGCTACCGCGCTCTACACAGACGTGGTCACGGCTGTGTAGAGCGCGGTAGCATCAGTAACTACATCAGTAACTACGCAAAAATAACATTTTTTATTATTTTTTTACAAAGCGTTTACTGAAACTTTCGCACTGGTGGTTCTGGCCCATTCCCACGATCTTTCATGTTATTAGAAGGGAAGTCATTCTTTTATGGCAAGGGTGAAGCAATGAATGCGATAGGAGCAATTTTAATGTTATACGAAGTAGGACTTACGGCTAACCTCTTTTGCATCCAATCTGGTGTAACTCAACAATATCCTGGCATCATAGAATGTGGCTGACTGGTGCTGTCAGTGAAGTGACCTACATCTTTTATATTGCTCCATCGCGAACATAGAGGCGAGAGCACAACACGTACAAGTCTATGAGTCATTCAAAGTTATTCATTTAGTCGATTACGTGACGCAGTCAAGTGTGAAGCTCGGAAAGTGGCTAAAAGCAGCTCATTTTTTCTATTAGGGAGTCTGGCGTGATGGTGACGCTGTATCCAACGATGACGCCGACGCTTCTTCACAACTCTCAGCTCGACCAGAGGAAGGTCAGTTTGCCTAGATCACTGTGTGCCGATGCTAGTTCTTGCCTCGTTAGTATCTTTCGTAGCAGGCTACTGGAGAAGAGTAGTGTTCAAACCTGCCTGTAACAGTATTCAAGTGTTATGAAAGCTTCATTGTTATAACTGCGCTGCGCAGAAGAAAAAAAAATCTATGAGCACAGCTGGCTACGCTGCTAACATACTTTCAATGCAGATGGTGTTCCTTCCCTCTATCTATTTAATTGAGTTAGCTCGATTCGGAGCCGTCTCAGCACTGCTGCAGAGCCGTCTTCAGTCGGAGCTGTCTGCGATACTACTGTGACCCTAAAAAATCATAAGAACATACAGCAGTTCCATATTTTCGTTGCTGTTAGTGACGGCAGGAGCAATGGAGTAAGCTTGTGCATGCATAGGTTTTACTTTGGAAGAGGGTTATCTAGAACATTCCATCCCCTTTTTAGAGGCTCCTGCGTTGGCCACTGTCAAACTGTTGATGAAAAGTCATATACCTGTTCTGTGCCACATCCTTCTTATGTGTTTATGTGTTTGCATCTTACTTGCATGCTCGCTTACTACGTTGCTCCCGGGGCTCGAAAGAATGCCAAAGCACTGTTCTGGATACATACAGTGGAATTACATTGATACAATACCTCATGTTTTTCAGCCTCATACATTTTTATTTTCATTCCCTGCCAATGACTCTTGAAAATAATGCATTTTTATGTATTTAATGCGATCAGTTTTTAGATAATATGATAATACTGGTGCACCTATATCCTATGTTTATTGTTTGGTATATTAGCTCAGACCGCGTCCCAGCAAGTCGCGATCTGCCTGTTACAAAGCTGCCAGTTGGTTTTATGAAGTTTTTTGCGAAGGTTGGTTAGAAAAGTGTTAGTCTTGTGGAGGAAAAAGGTCATTGCCAGGTGCAGCTGCTGTGTCCAGCGATGAAAAGAAGAAAGTGCAGCGCAATGTGACCTGCTACTTCAATGTTGCTCGATAAAAGTGAGTTGCTGGCAGATTATCTATATATTCTTCTTTTATGTTTAACCTCTTTGGTTACTACGATTGTTGCATAATACATTCTACTTTCCGATTCCCGTGAGAAAAGTTAAACCAGCTTCCACTGTATTCAGTAGTCCTTTTATACACGAAAACATCGCTATAAGAAAGTCACATCTGCCACGAAAATACTTTGTTGTGTCCAAAAGTTGTTTATGAACTATTATTCGTTACACTGTCTATGACAAAGCTACTCTTCGCTTACTTTGTTATAACCGATAATTGGTTATATCGAGGTTCGAGTCTATTTTACATCCTCGCTCTGAATGCCCTTCCAGGTTAGCCATCCAAGTGCCTTGGGTCTCGAAGAGGGCCAAGAGATCACCGTCAAGTACTTTGGCCGTGACCCCGTGAGTGGCAAGATGCGTCTGTCTCGTAAGGTGCTGCAGACTCCTCCGTCGAGTGTCATTCGAAACTTGTCCTGAAGAGAGGCATGATGGCCGGAAGCTGGTGCTCATATGTTCTTCGTGGCCAGTTTTGCTCGTGTTTCGGTGCAGCAGCCGTATGCGCTGCTTGCACTCGTGTAAATTGTGTCCAAATTTCCCGAGCAAGACCATTTGATATATAGTTGTACATATCATTGTCATTGCCAAAAAAAAAACTGTATAGGAAATAAAAATTGATGCACAGTCTGTTTTATTGCGTTCATGTTTCAGAGACACATTCACAGGAGTGCATACCAGATGTGCACCTTGCTGAGGTATAGCAGGACGCTTGACCATTGCCTTTAAAAGTGCAGCGGGATGGTGCTCTTGATCTCTCTTGATATTGTATTCTCATTCGCTTGTCATGCTTTGCTTCACAGTGGACAGTCACCTCTAGTGCGCTGTAAAGGAAGGAATGCCTATGCATGTGATGTTAGTCTTTGTAAACTCTGCTAGGGGGTTTACTGCGAGTGCAGTTGTAGAATTGTCCACCGTGTGTCTGTGAGGCAGTACGTGCACTTACGCAGCTGTCCACTTTGTTGATGCCGTGTATGGTGAATTACGGCTGCGCCCTTAATCATGGGTCGGCAAACTTCAGTCACTCACTCGTTAAGCAGTTCCCGGTGTGTGATGTCTGATGCGTTCGTATGCTTCTGTAACACAATATTACATCTGTTAACGTGACGTCTCGTACATCATCAGAATTGTGTGGGACGTTTTTCTGAAACACTGGCACAGCCCTTTGGTAGAGTACTTTTGCCACGTAGGACGCCTGTGTTTTGTACCGCCGAGAACCCTGATTTTATTGTTTGCAATCTTCGGGATAGTTCGTGCGTGAGAAACGGCACCGACGTCGCATATACAGTAAACTCCCTTTAAACGAAACTCTCTTAAATAAAACTGCTGCTTAAATGAAACAACTGCGACTAATATGTTTGGTTTCGTACTTGAATATTATACCCCTGTTTACCTCTCAGTAAATGAAACTCCTCTGAAAGTAAACACATTTTCCTGGTCCCTTCAAATTTTGTTTAAAAGGAGTCTACTGTAAGCGAAATATAATGTCACGTATGTGAAACGTCCTTCCCTTACCCAGAAATGTCAGTGAAGAAGGCCTTGAAAAAAAAAAAAATTCGCTGAAGAATACGATACTGCCTAATGCAAATTCTTAGTGCAGATTTGTGTGTTGGGGCAAGGCCAACTGTGTTCAATGTTTCTGGCTTTACGCAAGGTACTGACCATGCTTAAATCATGACTTATGGGAAGTAGAAGAGCATCCAGAATCCCAGTATTCTTCTTTCTCGCGGATAAGCGAGGTACCGGCTACAGATCTGCAAGGCATTAGGTGCACGTTCTTGATGCTGAATGTGACTGATGACAATGAAAAACTATGGCTGAGCACATTGTAATGGGTGGGATGCGTGATACCTCACACTCATTCTGCAATCGGCATTGTGTCATGGCTGGTTGTTACTTTACTCTTCTGCCACGCTATATTACGTAGGCAGATGCGATTATTTGCCCGACGCCAGTAAAGAATTTTTTACAACTGAGCTTCAAACACCAATGTAGCTCAGCTGTAGAACACTTCACTGCCCGGATTTAAATACCATTCGAACCCGGGTAATATTTTTTTTTCTGATTTTGTTTATTCATGTCCATCGGTGATGTCACCGGCGACGACACCGCTCCGTGGGAACGGGCACATAGGAGCTACGCTGTAAAAAGTGAGTTTCGCCGCAAGGACCAAGCAATGAATGCGACAAGAAATTGGAATTCTATACGAAATTGGGCTGGAAGCTTACTCCTTTAGCATGTGGCTGGGCATAACTGAACGATATACGGTGGCGTATAGAAACATGCCGATGCAGGGAACGAAGTGACCTTTGTGCTCGTTCGGGGAAGTTGGTTCATGATTACCACTAGAAAAACTGGTCTGGAAAGACGATAGAAAGAAAAGACACTGACCACGGCAGTCTGTGTCCTCTGTTCATCCCAGCCCTTCAGCGCTGTTTTATAGTAGAGCTATTAACCTTTTCAGATGCCATATATGTATAACTTTCTGTAAGTGCATCAAATTGTTATGTTATTTCAACGCACTGCAACAAAAAAATAAAATGTCAATACTGTAGCGAAGATTCGGGGTTCTTTAATCTAGACGCATCTGAAAGCCAGGGAGACAAAGAAGTGCGAGAGCAATTCCGCCCAGGCAAGTGATGACAAGACGACACGATTTCGGGGAGCATTCGTTGGGGTTTATTCATCTAAAACAACTTAAATATACACCATGCAATAAATCAAAAATACAAAAATGAAAAATGATGGCACACCCCTCTGGCTTGCATTACTGGTCTCTGGTGGTGAGGTGTGCTGTTGACCCAGAGTCCGCTCACCCCAAAAGACGCCCGATTCGCTGCTTAAATGGAGTTTTGCAGCATACAGAGGTGCGTGGACCGCATGGAAGATCACTGTTTTCCACCAATTAGAAAACGGCTTACACGAACCAATCAGGCAAGCCGAAAATAACCAATCTCAACACAAGTTTACAATGTCGCGTGTATCCCTCTTCGCAACAAAACTGAGACAGTTCCTGGAAACAGCACATTCTCAAAAGCTGCCTCGACGTGCATTCGACTCTCATTCGAGAGCTAAAGTTTTGGTCCTTGGTCGTCCCGAAGGCCCCAGCTATAGCTCGCTCGTTTGGGGCGCGGGGCACCAGTGACCTATCGGATGCAGCTTCCCTTCAACTCTCATTCTTCTTCGAGGGTCCTTCTCCGAGAAAAGTTGTGAACTAACGTCTCTAACAATTTTTGACAAAGGGCTCCAGTGGTAGTTGAAAAAGAAAAGAAAAAAAAAGCCTTTTGCTGGACATTGCCTTCGCGACAATATGTTAATTCCAGGCCGCGTTCCCGTGTCCTCGAGAGCCTTTACTACCGATCGGCCGCCTTTTCTGACCATGCTCAAAAGGTGTTGCAGGGTCCTTTTAAAAGGAACGTGAAATAGTACTTTGAAGTTTTGTCAGCGTTTAGGTTAGGGCGTCACCAAACTATTGGCACCACAAATTTACCGACGCTCATTGTACCAAGGCCACTACGGACAATTATGCCATAACCATGTTCTCACCCTAACCGTGCCTCCGTGATTCACGAGATACGCTGGCCATCGCAGAGCTCTCATGAGCCCACTCGACAATTTGGCTTCACCCAGTCTAGACCTCCGAGATTGCACGCCGACAGGATGCGTGCAATCTCGGAGGCCATCACCCAGTTGGCCCAACAGGCAGTACCCACACCCTCAAGCAACAGAGACGAAGATCGCAGAGTAGTCGATATGTGCTCCAGGTGCTGTCATCCTACCAGCCGATCTAGAGTTACTGTATATGTTACCTATACAGTAATTCCGAGGCGGTCTTACCTGGGCATTCTAGAGCCAATCAGATTAGCACCCTAGGTGACATCACGTTACCATAGCATGCCGTTCTGTGAAAGAGTTGTTGAAAACGCGTTTGGTACCAATCTGCATCTGTAAAGCGCTTACGCAGGGAGCTCAAATCGGTCTGTGAATGACCCTTAGGACTTGGCCTACTTGCCCAATGTGTTTGCACAAAATCGTCGAAACTGTTTCAGGGTCCCCTTAAATGAAGACAAGCTTGTGAAGCAAGAGGTTCAGTTTATCCAAAGCTCAATATGCCTTGCTTTTTCTTAGCCCTTAGTTCTTAGCCCTTAGCCCTGCGTCTGTTTGTTGCAAAGTCATAGAGCATATATAATAGCAAAGCATATCATGGTTCACTTGGAGGTTAATCAATTACTTAATGACTGTCAGCATGGATTTAGAAGTGGCAAGTCCGTAGTGACGCAATTGATTCAAACAATTCACGATTTCAGCTCGGCTATAGACGATTGCAAACAAGTTGATGTAATTCGTATTGATTTTGCTAAAGCCTTTGATGTTGTAAACCACACTAAACTGCTTTTTAAACTGAGTAAAATGGGATTCAGTGATGAAATTTTAAATTGGATTGGCACCTACCTGAGTAAACGCAAGCAAGCAGTGAGGATTGATGGTTCTTTTTCAGCTACGCTAGATGTGTTTTCAGGTGTGCCTCAAGGGTCCGTGCTTGGCCCGCTGTTGTTTTTGTTGTACATAATTGATATAAGTAATATTGTAAAGCCACCTGTTAAGATGAAACTTTATGCTGATGATTGTTTGATTTATATGCCTGTAAGCTGTACTGATGATCAACTCGAGTTAAATAAAGTGCCTTGAAGATTTGGAATTGTGGTGTTGCGAATGGGATATGCAAATTAACTTTAAAAAAACAACATATGTACACATTACCAATAAAAAAAATGTTCTCGATTTCCAGTACAACATCGGGAGCAATAAACTCAGTAAAACGACCCATTTTAAATACTTAGGGGTGACAATTACAAACAACTTAACTTGGCACCGTCACATTGATTCGGTTTGTTCTGAGTCATTTAAAAAACTGTGTTTTCTACGAGCAAAGATGCATAAATCACCGAAACAGGTAAAGCTGCTTGCATACCACACATATATTAGACCTAGACTGGAATACGCCTCTGTGGTTTGGAGCCCTCACCAGAAACACTTGGTCACCAAGTTAGAACGTATTCAGAGGCGTGCAGCTCGGTTTGTGTGCTCTAAATATAGAAGGCGGGATTCAGTAACTGATATGCTAAATTCATGCAATTTAGAATCACTGGAAGTTCGAAGACGGAAACAAAAACTTAAAACATTATTTCGTATAATGCAAGGGATATTCAAAATACCTAAAGACGAGTACATACGCCTTCCCGGAAAACGTAGCACTAGATTGAATCATGATGCCCCCATTGAACCTTTCAGCGCTCGCACTGACATTTTTTGGTGGTCATTTTTCCCGGATGCTATAGAACAATGGAATTCTTTACCCCAACATGTTATTAATAGTACCGATGTGCAAACTTTTGACAGAGAAATTGATGCTTATTTTGGTAATAGTTGAAGTACTGCCCATTCTGTTTTCCTGTGTTTATTGCTTAGTGGTTTTTTTTTAGGTGTTCTGTTTGTACTCATATTGTACTCCCTCCCTGTTATGACCCTCAAGCGAGGGTTGACAGTATTATTAAATAAAAAAATAAAAAAAAATACATATAGGAAGTGTTAAGATGGAGTATGGACGTGGGTAGTAATTAAAAATGTATCATTAACATGAACTTGCACGCACTGTCTTCATCATGTTCATCGCTTTCCTCTTCTGCGTCGCTACCAAATAAACCTGCGTCAATTGGTCCCGCGAACGATGCGATAGCTCTATGTGCGAGAGAACGGGTAAAGAGGGAGAAAAGGAGATAGAAACAGATCAATTCCGGGCTCACGCCTGTGTTCTAGAGTGAGTGCTGACGTTGCATCAGACCGTACGTTGCCCTTTGAACAGTGACAGCCAATGTCCTTGATAATCTCACGATGTGCACACAGCTATCACGCTTACCAAAAGACTTCGATACACCTCGTAACACTTGGCTCGAAGCTGAAAACTGCAACACGTACGACTGCTCGTTGGCTGCTTTGCATGAAATGGATTCCCACAAGGTGTGGGATGTGCCGAATTTTTTTTCTTCTAAACTTCGTGCTGCATATGGCTTCAGTGCAAGCACTTCTGATGACAGCGCAACGGGTACAAAGGTATGAGTCATTTCTGAATCTCCTCAACATAACGTGAGTGGGCTGGTAGGCGACCACGCCTGGCCTTTCAGAGTGCGCATTTCTTGCCAAAGGCAGAAAACCCCCTTCCCCCCTCCCCACCACCTCTTCCAACACCCCTAATGCGCCTTTGACGACTGGAATGGCTGGCACATTTCACTTCTGCTTGAGCCACGACCGTCGGCAGGCAGTCCTACATACCACTCGAGGGGTAATGTTATTTATTATGAACTTATACGAACATCACGGTGACGCCCATAGCGAAATCGCCCCTGGGATGTCCATATAATTGCTATTGTAATAAAAAATCAATGGAACATAGTTGGCCGTGCCATCTTATCACACGAACTGCTGGAGATTTAACAGACCTTGTATAATAGGGCCTGAAAGCTGGTCACATGTCGTGCAGAAATTAATTAGGTAAACCATCTATTATGTGAGTTTATTGAAACTTCAATTAAAATTGCAACTTATGACCAATGTTAGGCAGATGAAAGGATGCTTTAAGGCGAATTCGAACCACGTTGTGAGCCGAACTTACACTATGCATTTGTGTGAACTTGAGAACTGCTTAATCACACGACCTCACCACCATATGTAAAGCTTTCCTACGTGCGAGAAAGTTATGCTCACGCTTGAATTCTCACGCGCGAGTTGGGTTATCCCAACGTTATACGGCGTCCGCGATAGGCATTCGAAACATCGATGTTTTGCCTTGCAAGAAAATGCAATATCCGCTAAGCTACCTTATTACTTCGATAGGTAATGCTACAGGAGCTCGGAATTCTAGGAGCGAAAAGCCTAGTGCTCGACAGTGTGCGTCAATGTCGCTTACCATAACGATGCGCTATTTTTGCGTCATTGTTATTAACTCTCTTTTTTTTACAAAAAGTATCGGTTTTAACTTTCAAGAACAAGGGATTAACCTCTCTCTAGGTTTGGGTGGCGTTATACACAAGCGACGAGACGCGCAAAAACTCATGTGGTGAGTTTTTCAGTGAGATACAATAATAACACTTCGACAACTTTCGCTTTGTTTAGGGCCTGCGTACAGATCCGACTAAGAGGATTACATCCGGTTCATTAGTCTTAATGATGAACATGAAAGGGTGGTCCACCTTAAAGAGTGTGGGTGGCAGCGTATTGTAGGCGCAGCACGTCATGATCGTTCCCGTCGCGGCCGCCGCTTCAGTGCCTTCCTCGTCAACCTGGAGGAACGTCTTGTGAAGGATGTCGGTCACCGCGGGTTTGCCGGACTCGAAGATCCCCGAAAGGTCGGCCACCTCTGGCTTGAACAAGTCCACGACACCGAGAGCCCTGAGAACATCCTTGAGAGCGAGGCCACGCTCGATCTTGAGCTTGGGAAGGGTAAGGCAGACTTTAGGGTTTTGCTCGAGACTCGCCAGCAACGTGCTAAGAGTCACCGACGTAAGGTGCTTCTACAGAAAGGGCAGGCCTTCCACTTCGTCCGGTAGTAGGATGACCATGGACATCTTGCCGCCTCTGTAGGGCATCTCAAGGGCTCGAGCCCTGAGCTCCTTGGAAGTGCTGATTTTGTAACCGTAAGCATGGGACATGGTGTCCACTTTCACAACGTTCTCGGAATCGAGGTGAAAGTCGTGCGGTTTGGTAAGGTGCGCCGTGAAGGGCGAGCTCCAGAAACCCTTGAAGTAAATGGCGTTCAGCAGTAGCAACGTGGTATTGGCGCCGACGCTGCCTGGTGGCAGCAGATCCCGAATCTTGGAGGCGGTCTGTTTCAAGACCCACTCGTTGGCTTCCAGACGAACATCTTCGTGGTTCTTGGAGAAGTCGACGGACGTGACGGTTGCGCCGTACGAGTTCTCCATGTCGGAACGATAACTCTTCTGGACCGCGAAGCGTTGGTCGCCGTACACACGGTTGGCCACGTGAAACTCGACGTCCGGCGCGAATTCCGAAAGTTGTTTGAGCAATTTCGTGACACTGCACTGAACTTTGCTCCGATCGTTTTTGACGTGAAGAAGGGCGGCGAGTTGTTCGGCGGTGTTGTTGCGCGCCCCGGCGAGAGCCATAGTGAGTGGTAGGGCGATGCTGAACGGGGAGAAAAAGATATTCTGGCCGCCCTTGTTTTGGGACTGCAGTTTGCCGTACATGTCCAAGGCAAACTGGAGAAGCGAGTCGTTGAGACCTTGCGCCATGACTGGGTTTGCTATGAGAAAAGAGGTGAGCAAGATGTGAAGAGTCAAGTTTGGAGGCAGCAATGCGTGAAACTGCGGTAACAAGGACGAGTTATTGTCATATGAAAACCTATTATAATTCGTTAGGAAATCGCCCAACAAAATTTCACAAAAGTTCGTTAAAACGAGAAACATTTATGGACGAAATTTAGCGCGAGCTGAACGTATAGCTTGTGTTCTTTCTTGTGCACAACGTGATTCCGGTTTATGCTGTACTTTCAAAGACATGTAACAGTGTTAGTTTATCTCGACTCTGACCATAAGTCACTGTGCTTACGCAGAAGAACCTCACGTCGGGGATTTCGCTAATGTTTACGATAACCTCCCTAATCGAACTACGTATACGACTAAGCTTAAATGAGTCACATTTAGTTCTACCATGAGCTACATCAGCTGAAACATCGAATTCATGTTTACTCTACGATTACTCGTAATATTTTATTACAATGTGACATACTACAGAACGGCAAGAACTACCTTTCCACTTCAGCATTTATTGCCATGAACGCTTTTTGATTGTCCGTTGCGTGGAACAGTGGTGTTTGTGCTCAGCTGCCGACCCGAAAGTCGTGGGTTTGAACCCATGGCCGCGGCTGTTGCATTTCAATGGACGCGAAATGCTATAGACGTCCGTCTTCCGATGTGCGGTGACAGTGCGCAGTAAAGAAATGCAATCGGTCAAAATTTCTGGAGCCTTGCAGTGCGGAGTCCCCCACAATGATATCGCGGTTTTGGGGCATAGAACCGTAGATATTTTCTTATTATCACTTTTTCCTGTACAGGTAACATTAGGAAGCTATAGCCTTTGAAATGTAATTTCAATTATTCATGTCATATTTCCCACAAGTACATACGTGGCTCTGCTTATTATTCAGCGTATAAGATTACACCGCAGTTAGACGAGACATGTGCACACGTGTTTCCAAGCCTCGATTTTTACAATATAGCTTGAAAAAAGAAACTCCTGTCTTTGAGAATGAACACATTTTTGTAGCGCGCTGTACGGTTAATCTTATTGTGCAGATTTAGTTGAGCGTCTGCTACAGCTTTGTGGACGCAGCCTGTCGTAGAAAATGACTGCCAGGCTGCTTCTGCAAAGCTGCTGTGGACGCTCAACGATTTTGTTTAGCTTGGTTCGCTCTATTGTGACGCTTCTCGAGGCGTGCGGCTCGTTCTTCGTCCGTCTCCTCGGCTCCCTGCTTCCTCTTGGTTTCGTTCCGACGACGAAGCGATGATCCATGCAGACTCTTCGACTCACTTCATTTACATACCTGCCGATGAATCCCATCGAGCCGCATACGATAAAACGCTGACTCCTCCTCTGTTACGTTTTAAAAGCGCGACTGAACGCGGGCATGGTAGAACACGTGTACAAACACACGCGTGACGCCGAATTTCAACTGGAACATGGTGGAAACACGGTTTCATTGTCGGCTCTGACGTCATGCCAGTTGACGCGGCGAGTGGTGTGGCCACGCGCCAGCCACCGTGAAGCGGTGAAAATTCGGCCAATATGTAGCACTCGCTAAAGAAAAACCTTATAACACATACGTTGAGTTACTTCTTGTTTTCCAGTGTACGTGTTTATTAGATGGGAAGCAGCTCTTTGAATAGCCTGTGTAACGCTGTCTGTCCGTGTTTCCGTGCCAATGCCCCGCACCACGTTCCTTCCGCGGCAGGTGTTGGGGCGGTGCTTAGTAGGTCACGTCTTCTGTCACAGTGTGCGGTGACCTCAATCTGTTCCTCGCCTGCTGCGCGCTCGCCGCGTGTCACCTCTCTCTCTCTCTCTCTCTCGCTTCACCCTGTCCACGGCAGGCGTCGTTTCAGCGCACATAGAGTGAACACTCTTTCGGCTCGTGTCTCTGCAATGGAGAAGACCCTTACAACCCTCACAGCCCGGCCGTCGCCAGCGGTGTGAGGGTTAGAGGAATCCAGGGTTGCCACTGGTGCCTACTTTTCGCCAAATTGGCGAATTTGAGAGGCCCGTGGCGACCTTAAATGACAAATGGCAACATGGTGAATTTTTGACGATTTTCGGCTTAGTTTTTGACTGAGTTATTCAATATATATTCTCAGTTTCTTCAAAACAAATGGAGGACAAAGTTTTTTTTCTATTTTTCGCAGCTTTAGACTCACCAGTAGAAGGCGCACTTTAAGAAGAATTCAGTACGTCATTGTGATGCCTAGATTCTGGAGGCGTTGTCGCACAGGTGCATCCGCCAGCAACCTTCCAGAAAAATTCAGGTGAGCGGGCTACTTCGTGTGCCACGTGGTGATAACGTTATACTGCGGTCTTTAGGGCACTCGGCTGCTGGCCCGCAGGTCGCGGGATCAAATTCCGGCTTCGGCGGCTGCATTTTCGATGGAGGCGTAAATGTCGTAGGTCCGTGTTGGATTTGGGTGTGCAATAAAGAAACCAGGGTGGTCGCGATTTCTGGAGCTCACCACTACAGCGTCTCTCATGTTCATATGGTGGTTTTGTGACGTTAAACCCCATATATATATATATATATATATATATATATATATATATATATATATATATATATATATATATATATATATATATATATATATATATATATATATATATATATATCAACCAATTCTGTTCTTTAGCTCATGTAAGAGCCTAAACATTTGTCAAAGTTTCGCTTCTGAAGTGGCTAGAGGACGGTTGCACCACGTGTTTGTACCACAACTCCAGCTGTGATGAACAGCTCGTCGACTTCTTCACTACTGTAATACCCCCTAATATGGTACGTACTGCTTATATTAGGTTTTTAGCCGGCTAAGAAGTCGAATTTTTTGAGCAGCCTTCAGAAACTGCGTGACTGAGGCATATGCGTAGTGTAAAAAATCGCCGCACAGAAAGCGTAGTGAGGGCATCGCGACAGTTACTCAGCACTTTCGAATTTATTTCCGCAGCTTCTGTAAATAAGTTGTTCAATTATGGGACACGCCATTCCACTGCAATGAAATTCTCTAAATATTCAAGATGTCTATACGCACACCGTCTTTCTCTGGTTGTAGCAACTGCTTCGTCCTGTATTCGATGCAACTGGAAACCACCACAGACTTTGGTTACAGGCGCTAGCATTCAGGGATGCTGCTGGTGTAGTCATGCGCTTTCTCAGTGCTACCTCGCCACGGTTGTGGCTAAGGTGCTCGGCTGCTGTCCCACAGGTCGCGGGATCGAATCCCAGCTGCGGCGGCTGCGTGGATTTTCGATGCAGGCGAAAATGCTGTAGGCCCGTGTGCTCAGATTTGGGTGCACGTTAAAAATCCCAGGTGGTCAAAATTTCCGGAGCCATCCACTATGGCATCTCATAATCATAAGGTGGTTTTGGAACGTTAACCCCACATATCTATAAACCTTCCTCAGTGCTCGCATGGTGTAGCAGGGGATGTGACTGGAATTAGAAAAAGCGTCCGTATAATTTAGAGGTTACGGATGGTGCTGTACTTCGAGGAGCTATACATAGTTAGCAATTTTCATTACTATGGCACCCTGCAAATATGCGCAGTGGCGACTTCTTTGGCGAAATTTTAAGAACAATGGCTACGTTTGGAGACTTTTCGCTCGCCGTTTGGTAGATTTGACTCAAAAGTCAGTTGCAAGCCTGGGGGAACCGATCACGTTCGTGAATGCCGATGTCGCGCCCGCAACACCAATGAACCACGAGCCAGGCAAACCGAACGCAAGCGTCGGCAGTGGAAGACCAACGACACCGACGAGGCGCGAGTCAAGCACGCCAATCCCGTTCGAGAATGAAGACGGCGCGCGGGTAACACCGACGAGACGCGAGCCGAGGAAGCCGAGAGCAAGCGCCGACAGCAGAAGGCTAAAGCCGGCTAATCCTCGACGTCGTCGTCGTCGGCAACGTCTTGAAAGCGCCGCGCGCCCTCTGCCGAATCGCCGTGCGCAACGCTGCTGCTTCGCATCCAATCAGGGTTCTCTTTGAGAAGATGTTAATTTTAGCTCTCCATAATCCACCAAATATCAACAACTGTGATGCACCGGGAACGAACCCCGTGGTCAAACTTGCAACAGAACGATAATCTCTTGTCACCGAGGAACGCTCAGATTTCGCGCCTAAATTCAGCGAAGCACGAAGCTGATGTCACATACTTCAATGACGTACACTTCATGACATTTCATTAGTACTCATAAACAACGCTATTGATTGGCGAATGAATAACGATGATTATATGGCCGCGTATATGCCGAAAAAACAGATCGTTAAAGTATACCGCCAAGAATGAGCGCTCACCTCGGTCTATTTGTTGATTTTTGTAGACCTTCAAACCGTTGATGCCTTCTTTGCCACTCTTGACCCTCGTCGGTCGCCGGTTTCGTGGCTCAAGTTGATTAGGGTCAACGCTGCTGCTGCTGCTGCTACTGATGATGATGATGACCCAAACAAATGGCTCACACCCGCTCTGGGGGATCGGCCAAGAAACGATTATTTATATAGGGGATCACATATCACTTATAAATCTAATGAATTTCAAAATGGTTAGAAAAAACCAAATTTTACTAATTGAGAGATTCGCAATTAAAAACGCCTTGATTCAGTTAGGAATCTTTGTACAGCAGATCAGATATTCCGATCATAATGACCTAATGAGGAGGTTCCCGAGGAGAGAATATTAGAAATAATGCAACCCAATCTAATTCGAATAAAAGCCTCTTTAGGAACAATTTTGCTCAGTGACTTGAAGTGACTACCCGATAAAAAATAATGCTCGATTGTTTCACCCTTGTTAGAGAATGAGAAAAGTGTATTACAAAAAATTTAGAGAGTAATGATTGGCACTTACCCACTATGGTGATTAGGCAAAGAAAAAGCCTATGTCGAAGCTTCGGTGCCTTGGTATACTGCCACAGGATGCCTTTGATGCCGTTTGTGAGTGATGTTTTAATCTTATCTTCAAAAATAATCGGCATTAAAATGCAACAAAATCTAACTAACTTCTTCAATATTGTTCCCATTAAGTTTTGATACGGCAGTCTGAAAATACGAGCTCTATAGCATATTACTTGGAGTCTTAATCAACGTATTAGTAATGTGGTCATTTGTTTCTTTATTTTTAAATGACCTCACCTTTTTCAAGTAGCCTTTTAAATTTCAACTACGCATTCTCGGCCAGTTATTCAGTGAGTACATGCCATAGGTTTCAAGCAAAAACAAACAAGTAAACGATATATATATATAGGCCGACCTCTCTGCCTTATTGAAAGGCAGAGAGGTCGGCCTGAGCCAGTGTGCTACAGCCTTCTACTCTGCACAGGTGATGAGAGAGGAGAAAAACATTTGGTAGGCAATGATGGCGAGACGAAAATTGCCCCGGTATCTGCATGTGACACTGCAAATGTCGTCGAAAGACGATAGTCATTGCGTCTGGAGAGAGTGAAAAAAACGTTTGTTTGATGTTCTGCACAAGAAAATCGGTTAATGGTATACTGCAGGCGCTGCGTTAGAGTGCCTTGAGCGTGCAGCAGAGGCGAACGAGCGCATCTAGTCACGTCACGCGCGAGACATGAGCGCTATCTGGCAGTTATCTTGGAAAACGAAGCGCAGGTGATAAGGCGTAGAACGCAAGGCGACGGGAACGTGCCACCACCGTGTCGTCTTAGCAAAGTGGTGGAAACACTTGCCTCTTCGTGCAAGCGTTGCCTGGTCAGCGCACCGTGATAAACGCTCCGGTCCTTATAATTACTTATGTAGGTTTTTTCTAGTAAGAGACACACATACAGAACATTGAAGTGTTGATATGGTGCCTCATATATGCGCAATAATTGATTTTTAATTTACAATCGCACAAGTATGAATGCTGAATCTTGAGCAATATTGGCGGGTGCTGCGGATGGGGTTGGCCTTTTGGAGTATCGTTAGGCCACTTTGATGCCGTTTGACGTACCTTAAGGGCGGACAAAAAGATAGACAGACAGACGAAAATTTTTGCGTTGAAGGTCCCCAAAAACTACTAACGTCTTTCAAAAGTTATGCGTGTATACAAGAACCACGTAACATAATGGCTTCGCTACATTATGCTGTCGAGTCCTGTACTCTTAATCCATCACAGTCTTGATAGCAGTGACGGAATTTGTCTGGTCGCACGTCGCTGACAAAATGGCAGTCTCACTGAGCGTTGCGACACCGATGCCTGTCAACTTTGACGCGAGCGCATTTCGCTGAGACACACATAGAGGGCGGTCGCGCAACAGACTTGACATGTGGACGATTTGGTGCAGCAAGAAAACCTGTTTTAGGAAACGCTTTCCTACCTTTTGGAGTAAGTTTGTCTGTGCCTGTCTAAGTCGTTTGGAGCCTATGTTTCGAAGTTCAGCAAGGTACATGTTTCACAAATGGTTCTCGCGCATATGTGATAGGGTCACTCTGTCGAATTGGTAATTACTGAATGGGTAACTTCGCGGGAGTTATGAGGTGTTCGTATGTACTTACTGTGCTCAGGGTCGAAGTCGCGTCAACCAATACGCCCATGTTGCCAGCGGCCGTTTAATGTCAGTCTTTGGACGGCCGTGATGTTTTGCTTTAATTTGAAGATGAAAGTCGTTCGTTGTTATGATAACATCGTGCTGAGTAGGTAACTGCTTGCGGAGTAGAAGGAGGAGGGAAATATGGCCGCATATTATGGTGCTTCGCTGCAGATGTCGTTGGATGACGAGTCATCCGCCGGTCTTCTTTTGTGCATAGCTTCGTATTTTCAGCTCAGCTTGAAACACACTATAGGTTTTTAGAATTACGCGTTTGTGTATTTTTTAGTAAGGGAACTTAGCACCAAATACTTGCGTAGTGACCTTGCGCCTCAGATATGCGTCACATTTGCGTTTTGATCGACAATGTTCGCAAGTATGAACGCAGCCACCAGTTATAGATGGCTGAGCGTTGAGCAAGTGCTTAAGCCTTGACCACGTGGCTGACTGTCTGATATTCAGACAGGCAGATCTCATCTTGTATATTTTCATCAAAGCATTCTGAACTAGTCGCTTGAGTTCGAGCATTGGGTTTTATGTCGCAGCTTAACGTTCATTCTAAATTTACCAGCACTTCTGTTAAGCATTAACGTTCCGCTGGTCAAGGGGCAGCACAGCAGGTAAGGGTCTGCTTCAACCGCCAGGAAGGATCACCGTTGGGCATTCCGCCGTCGGCAGAGGAGGCCTATAAGGTATTGGAGACAGTGGGGTATTCGCGGTCAGGGCACCAGTACTGCGAGCCTTATCGCTCCTCAGGCGGCGCTCGTAAGCGTGCACCATGGACTGCTGGCCGCGATACACGGTCCTGCAGTTTGAAGGTACGCAGATAGAACACATTAGATGAATTGCGCAGGAGCAATGCTCGGGATGCTTCAAAATACGAAAGGATGTTGATGCTTGCATCCAAGCTGAACTCCTAAATAGTGTTCAAGACCTCACAGAAACAATTGTAAAATAAAGAATTCGGATATCGTTTTTGTGTTCATCGACTCCAATGCTTAATTAGACATTTCCCTCGGGAAATGGAATAAACATTAAAATTTTACTTGCTTAATGATGTAGCCCGTGTGCTCAGATTTGGGTCCACGTTAAAGAACACCAGGTGGTCTAAATTTCCGGAGCCATCCACTACGGCTTCTCTGATAATCATATGGTGGTTTCGGGCGTTAAACCACACACATCAAATTTGATGATATTGTTTTCATCCTGAATGCGCTTGATTTAGCACAATGTAATGATCTATGAAGCTTCATAATTTGGCAGCATTTCTCGCAGATTGCACAGTGCTCGATTGGGGTTTGAGGAAGGCGAGGTATTGAAAGTAGCCTTTTCAGATTACTGCGCGCTAACCTGTGCAGTGCGGTCTTGAGAGATATCTACTCGAGAGTGGTCTTGCAGCCCGTAGAGCTCGCAAGGTGGGCCAGCTTCGGGCCATCACTCTCGGCTACCAAGCAACGCGCATTCCCAGCCCTTTGATGCCCATTTTTTTTTTTCAATGCGCAGCGTTAAGAACACTTTCGCGTGCTTCAAGAATGCTCGAAATACGCCAATTACGTTGTCAGAAAAAAATTGCGTTTATTTATAGGTGAGTGAGTCATATAACATAAGAGTACTGAATGCTGGGTGGGTTGGTAATTCATACAGAACTGCGCAAAGAAGGCGACAAGAAACAGAGAAGCCACACACAAAAGCGCTTATGTGTGCGCCTTCTCTGTTTCTTGTCGCTCTTTCGAGCAGTTTTGTAGTTGTGAGTGAGTTGTCGATCCCCCAAAAATTGGCCACATGTGACACTGCTTCACATGGAATTCAAGGAAACAGTTATGGCTAAGATTCATACGTATGCACATGTTGCACTCAGCGTACTACGAAAATGTCTATGAGAACGTACATCGGTTATTAATTTGGCCGCATTGGGGCGAGTATTGATGCTGTCACATATGACAGGATGGGAATGTAAAGCAACTCCCAATAGTAAACAATATGTGCGGAGTCTTCCACACTAGCGGCATTCATTGTGTTTGACAGAACAGTAAAAAAAGTGCCGCCATATCCACGAAGTGAATGATGATGAGTGGGCGAAGCTCCGGAGGTAAACCTGGTAAACCATGAATCCTCTGTACATTTTGCCCACTCGATTTTATTACATCGCTCCCCCTAGCGTACGTCGCCGCACTAAATCGAACGATTGCCTTCAACCAATGACACGCGCCATATGTGACATCATTCCTATTTTATAAGATCTCGCGTCTTTCATCAACTACAAGTACCGCTTTCTAGTTTATAACATCTTGCATCTTTTCATCATCAGCTACAAGTACCACCATCTAGTAAACACTACAAGAACTAAACGAGAGGTGGCTACATACAGGAGACGGTACCGCCATCTAGTGAACACTGCAAGAACTAAACTAGAGGTGGCTACATACAGGGGACGGTACTGCCATCTAGTGAACACTGCAAGAACTAAACTAGAGGTGGCTACATACAGGGGACGCACAGCCCACGCCCTAAGGAGCTTCGCCCCTAAAATAATTAAATGTTTAGGCACTCACTCGTAGTACTTATCGTATATCCTTTTGAGCGACCTGATCTGCGACTGCACCGAAGAAGCGAGAGAGTTTAGGAGTAGAAGGTATGCGACCAGCACCAACATGATCAAGACGAGCTCCAAGTTGTGTGCACGCAGTGTTTGGAATATGGCGTCTCCGCATCCTCCCAGGTGGATCACCTGGGACGTAAATGAGAAAAAAAAAGAACAGTTGTTCACTGTATAGACAACACTACCAGTCAATGGCTCCGTATACCTGTTGTCGGCAAATGTTAGAAAGTTTACGGACGAAATAAACATCTCCATTGAAAGCAGTCTCATACGTAAACAGCGAAAAACCCAGACAGAGCGTTCAGTGCGACCGTATTTGGCGACCCATGGTCGCATCGCACCGCTTACGCTCGTGGAGGGAAGACGCTCCAACGCATACAGCAAACACAATGTGGTACGCAAGTGGGCTTAGGTGATGCTTAACTTGGCGTATTATCTCGGTACCAAATAGGTTCTATTTGTTATCAACTTGTACTTCACAGTTAAGTAAATTCCCCAAGCATAACCACTTGCTGTAGTAAATAGTTATTATGGCAGAAGTGTTATTCCTTCGGCGAGTCGGACACAGTTGTAACCGGGAAAAGCAATGCCAAAGAAGACGAAGCTCGAACGAAGAAGCGCGCAGGAAAATTGCTGATCCACAACTGAAGTTCTACCATGTCCATGGGTCCTGAGATTTAAATGAAGGTTTGCTATTTCACACGCGGTTGGTTTTTTGCCGACTTTACTTTAGATTAGGCCGCGAGCCTTAATGTTATCCTGACAGGCTGTGCTGGTAATACTTCTAGATATGCCGTAAGATTGCTTTGTTTCCCTTTTCTGTGAGCTTGTGTGCCTTACGGCTCCATTTGTGCTTGTTTATTTGAAACTGTATATTTTCCCACCTGCCCCCGCAGGGGCACCTGCGCAAGTAGGCGTTTGGTGTGTAGCGACACCACGGACCCGAGCTAACGGGGGAGTTTCGACTCCCTCCCACGCCTAGCCGTGCGTGGCTTTGCCGTGTCCGGGGAAAAGGGGATCCTGGTGGTTGAGCCGACGCTGGGTGATTGGACCTTTAAGGCCCCCCGGCAGAGGCAACACATCCCTTTGGCCCAGGCTTCACGTAGACGGCATCCCTGGGCTGACCCACCCCGGGGAAATCGGCCGTCGCCTTTTCCTATCTCTCTCTCCCTACATCTTCGTCTTTTGTTCTCACTTTACATCTTTCCTGTATTCTCCTCACTTCATTTCACTTCCAATTTTTCCTGGCGGCAAGGGTTAACCTAGTGTAAATATTCAACCTTGGGTAGATATATTAGGTTATAGCGGCCATGTACGGCTGGCGCCTGCACCTCCTTCGCGTCTCGCAGCGTCCCCTTGTTGGGCTCCGTGGTGGGTGGCCGCCAACGCTGCTGAACAAACATAAGACCGGCATGCATGGCGCATTCCCTCTACTACCTGATCGTACCGGCCTAAAGCGGGTACGCACCGACGACATAAATCTCTTCAACCAGCCAATAGAAACTTTTCCCCACTTCCACGTCATTCACTGCGAAAAAACCGGAAAGCAAGCCAGGACCGTATCTCCTTTCGTAGTTGCCAGGTGTCTTACGAAAACTCTCGGGGCTGGATACAAAGTAACCAAAATGGCGAGCGGAGACCTTCTTCTAGAAATTCGGGACAAAGCACAATTTGTAAAGTTAAACAGCCTCTCAACGTTTGGTGACGTACCGATCACCGTAACACCACACCGATCCATGAACATCACTCGCGGAGTGGTATCTGATGCAGACTTACTTGAGCTCACCGAGACTGAACTTTTGGAAGGGTGGAAGAGTCAAAATGTCAATAATGTACAGAGAATTATCATCAGAAGAGATAATAAGGAAATACCAACGAAACACTTGATACTCACGTTTGCATCCAGTAAACTACCAGATTCCATTCAAACAGGGTACACAAAGACATCTATCAGGCCGTATATACCAAACCCTCGTCGTTGCTTCCAATGCCAGAGGTATGGCCATGGCTCTAAAACCTGTCGTGGTCGCCAGACGTGTGCACAATGTGGAGTCCTAGGCCACGTGTCTGAGAACTGCAAAGAACCGCCACACTGTGTAAACTGCGAAGGAAACCATGCCGCATATTCACGCTCCTGCACATACTGGAAAAAAGAAAAAGAAATAATTACATTGAAGGTGAAGGAGAACATTACGTTTAAGGAAGCACGGCGAAGAGTCGCTCCATTCTATGGACCTACATACGCTGATGCGGCGCGTCAGGGGGCACCGCCGCACCAGCCCTCACCACTCCTTCGGCCCGCGCATACCGAGCCGGAGGTTGTGGCACCTGCCCCCAATGCGGTTGTAGCCCAGGGTACACCGCCTACTCCCAAACAGAGACCGGAGACTCCAGAGTCCTTGGGTCTCAAGGCCTCACCTCACCAGGCGAGGCCCAAAATCCAAACTAACAGCCCGCACGTGCGGGCATCCAGTGCCTCCGAGGAGGCAATGGATACGTCGGCAACCTTGGTGCCGAAAGAGCGGCGTGGCTCTTTGGAGCGCGCCAAGAAAACAAAAAAGCAAATAACAGGGCCTGGTGACGGCCCTGTTAAGTGAACTCAAACTCCCCGTCTGAACAGCCACTCGCTTTTCGTACACACAGCATTATTTTACATTCACCATGAACACTCAAATTATACAATGGAACGTCAGGGGCCTTCTCAGAAACCTTGACGACATCCAAGAATTCTTACACGAACACTCACCAAAAGTGCTGTATGTACAAGAAACACACCTTAATTCAAAACACACAAATTTTCTTCGTAAATACGTTATTTTCCGAAAGGACCGTGTTGATGCCATGACATCATCCGGAGGTGTTGCCATCATAGTGAATCAAGGAATTGCATGCACACACATAAAACTCCAAACATCCCTTGAGGCAGTGGCTGTTCGAGCAGTTCTTTTTGATAAACTGATCACAATCTGCACTATTTACATTCCTCCTAGCTATCAGCTACAAAAACGTGATTTACACTCTCTAATTGATGAACTTCCGGAGCCTTATGTTCTCCTTGGAGACTTTAATGCGCATAGCAGGCTATGGGGTGATTCTCGGTATGACGCGCGAGGTCGACTGATCGAACAGTTCCTTCTCTCGTCGAGCGCGTGTCTCCTGAATCGAAAAGAACCAACCTATTATAATCTCGCTAATAACACCTACTCCTCCATAGACCTAAGCATAGCATCTCCATCTCTTGTGGCTCTACTCCAGTGAAATGTCGTCAGCAATCTGTACGGAAGTGACCACTTCCCCGTAGTTTTGAGCACAACTACAGTAACCGAGTGCCCACCACGTGTTCCCAAGTGGCTAATAAACAGAGCCGACTGGGAACAGTTTTATACTATCGCTCGTCTAGGTTGGAATGACATCTTTACTTTGAACATTGATGTTGCTGTGACCTACTTCACAGCGTCTTTGATTGATGCTGCAACAAAATGCATCCCACAAACAAATGAACACCCTGGAAAACGACGTGTGCCATGGTGGAACTCTGAATGCCGAAACGCGCGCAAACAGCAAAACAGAGCTTGGAGGCTGCTTCGGAACTCACCGACAGCCGAAAATCTTGAAACCTTCAAGAAAATAAAGTCTCAAGGCAGGAGAACGCGTCGGCAGGCCAGAAGAGAAAGCTGGCAGAAGTTTTTATCAGGGGTTCATTCATACACACAGGAGGCTAAAGTCTGGAACATGGTCGGTAGGATAGCAGGAAAACAAGTACTCACACTTCCCCTCGTAAACACTCAGGGTGATACCTTGGAAGATCAGACAAACTTCCTCGGTGCACACTTCGAACAGGTATCCAGCTCGTGCCACTATACTGACACTTTCCAAAAATACAGAACAAGAATAGAAAAGCAAAAACTCGAACACAAATCCACAAGATACGAGGCATATAACCAAGCTTTCAGTCTAGCTGAGCTCCAGACCTCTCTAAACTCCTGCAGTACTTCTGCCCCAGGTTCTGACCGTGTGATGTATGAAATGTTAAAAAACCTACCAAACGAAACCCGAAAAACCTTACTTTGTTTGTACAATGCTATTTGGTCTTCTGGCACTATTCCTACCTCCTGGAAAGAGGCCATTGTTATTCCCATTTTGAAAGATGGCAAGGACCCTTCTTTAGCTTCGAGTTACAGGCCTATTGCACTTACAAGGTGCTTGTGCAAAGTCTTCGAAAAAATGATAAACTGCCGACTTGTACACTTTCTTGAACCAAACAATTTGCTTGACCCATTTCAGTGCGGCTTTCGAGAGAGTAGATCCATGACAGACCACCTTGTTCGTATCGAGGCACAGATCAGAGACGCCTTCGTCCATAAACAATATTTTCTCTCTGTGTTCCTCGATATCGAAAAGGCTTATGATACAACATGGCGTTTTGGAATTCTAAGAGACCTATCCCACCTTGGCGTGCGAGGAAGAATGTTTCACATAATCAAAAGTTACCTGTCAAACCGGACATTCCGTGTCCGAGTTGGCACGGTTCTTTCCCAAACATTTGTCCAGGAAACAGGCGTGCCACAAGGTGGTGTACTTAGCTGCACACTTTTTCTCATAAAAATGAATTCCTTGCGCTTGACCATCCCTCGCAATATGTTTTATTGTACATATGTCGATGACGTCCAGCTTGGATTTAGGTCTTGCAATCTGGCAATGTGTGAGCGGCAGGTTCAGTTAGGTTTAAACAAGCTCTCCAAATGGGCAGAGGAAAACGGATTCCGACTGAACCCACAAAAAAGCACGTGTGTCCTGTTCTCCAGAAAGAGAGGCATGCACTCAGAACCCGACATTGAACTGAACAGTCAACGTCTGTCTGTTAATACGGAGCATAAATTCTTAGGATTAATCTTGGACAACAAGTTGACCTTCGTACCGCACATCAAGTATCTAAAAACAAAATCTTTAAAAGCCATGAATATTTTAAAAGTGTTGTCACGTACTAGGTGGGGTAGTGACAGGCAATGTCTCATGAACCTATATAGAAGCCTCATTCGCACCCGCTTAGATTATGGGGCCGTTGTTTATCAGTCTGCGACTCAAAGTGCTTTGAAGATGCTGGACCCCGTGCACCATTTGGGCATCCGCCTTTCTACGGGTGCTTTTCGCACCAGCCCCGTAGAAAGCCTTTATGTTGAGTCAAATGAGTGGTCGCTTCATCTGCAGAGAACTTACATGTCCTTTGTTTATTTCCTTAAGGTGAAAGCAGACAAGAAGCACCCCTCATACTCTACTATTAATGATTTGTCGAGCTCAATTTTGTTTCAAAACAGGCCTTCGATCAGGCAGCCCTTCTCAATTCGCCTGAAGAGTCTAGCTGAGGAAACTGGAGTCTCACTAGAACACAGTTTAATGGCTCCTGTAGCATACCCGCCACCGTGGCAATGGCAGACTATAGACTGCGATGTGTCTTTTCTAGAAGTTACAAAACATGCGCCTATTGCCCATATCCGAACATACTTCCTGGAACTTCAACACAAATACACACGTCCTGAGTTCTTTACAGATGCCTCCAAGTCTAACTCCTCTGTGTCCTACGCTGCTGTCGGCCCATCCTTTTCGGATGCTGGCCCTCTACATCCAGGCACAAGTATCTTCACAGCGGAAGCCTATGCGATACTTGTGGCGGCTAAACACATCAAGCAATTACAAATACAAAAAGCAGTAATTTATACAGACTCCCTCAGTGTAGTAACGGCTCTGCACACTCTTAAAGAACACAAAAACCCAGTCCTTGTCTCACTTTACTTCATTTTATGCACACTCTACACACTCAAACAACATGTTGTAGTGTGCTGGGTGCCAGGGCACCGTGAGATTCAAGGCAACATGAGGGCGGATCAGCTCGCTGCATCCGTCCACAAAAGCACTGCCCCTACACCCATATCCATCCCAGCCCTTGATCTTAAGCCGTCTCTCAAACGATACCTCAGAGTATACTGGCAGAGCAAGTGGGATACACACACACACACAAAACAAACTACACGTTATTAAGCCACACCTTGGTCATTGGCTGCCCGTATCGAAATCGCGTCATACAGAGGTAATACTAACGAGACTCAGGATAAGACACACATACACGACACACACACACCTTTTGTCCGGTGGCGATCCACCATTGTGTGACAGATGTGGTGAAGTATTGACAGTCCTTCACATTTTAATTGAGTGCAAACAATTGGACACTGTAAGAAAACAACACTTTCCATTACCCTACCGACAACATATACCTTTACACCCTGCAATGTTCGTCGG
This sequence comes from Rhipicephalus microplus, assembly GCF_043290135.1. Classification (NCBI taxonomy): domain Eukaryota; kingdom Metazoa; phylum Arthropoda; class Arachnida; order Ixodida; family Ixodidae; genus Rhipicephalus; species Rhipicephalus microplus. Next base: position 165,837,135 of record NC_134705.1, on the reverse strand, counting down.
TAGGGAACCGCTTTTTAGTCACAAATCATTGTTAGCGTTTTTAAAAGAAATTCATAGTTTTCATATCATATACCCGGGCACCCCGTAGCATGACCTCTCCAGAGAGGTTTTTGCTGCGGTGGTTACACAAGAAAGCACTTGCCTCACGGCCCTTGGACGCAAGGGTATGAACGAGTGAGGCATTTGTGCTAATGCCATACATATCCACCATCGTCTTTTATTATCACAAACTTTTGTCATCTATTCACACCACACACACCTTTCACGACATGGTCATGATTTTATTACTTGTATGTTTTTACCCGCCTTACCGCGAGGAACTTTATGGCCCTTATACAGCCGCTTATCACAATCATTGTCCATGTTTTTAGTAAGATGAACTGGCGCTCTTTGGCCGTGAAATGGCCCTTGCGCCATAAAACATCAAACATCATCATCATATTTTCTCACCTGCATGGTCCTTTGTGACCGCAGTATACTGTAAATAAATAAATAAATAAATAAATAAATAAATAAATAAATAAATAAATAAATAAATAAATAAACTTGAAAGTCACAATTGGCGTTCCGTGGTGCCGGCGTCATTGTCACGAGAAGACGTCACCATATGACGTCATCAAACGTCACAAGTCTTCATAAGTATTTACGTCGCAGAGAAATTTTCATGTCGTCAATATGATGTCTCACAACATGACGTTACATGATGACATCACCACATATCACCAAAGCTTGGTCAAATGTGAAGCGATCACGGAGCCTTTGCAAAACCAAGGGAAGCGCCGAAAGTTCACAATTCCTCGGATCGCGTAGGCGGTGCAAAACTTTCTTAGGCGCACAAAGTTTTTGGGATGGCGCGGAAAGGATCAATACGTGAAGTCAAGAAAAAGGAAAGAAGCTACCTTTCCGCTTCGAGTTACCTTGGGCAAATGCAAAAGGGACCTTCTGAGTTTCGCGTCAATGCTATAAAAACTTTCAGTTATTTGCAAGCGCTCAACCTTTGTCTTTTTTTTTTGCTTCTGCTTCGTATCATTTGGCACCGTTTCGTTTGATTACAAAAGATCGCTTAATGCTGCCAGGCACTCCGGCTACATTGCTCACCTTCCAAGCGTCCCGATCGGACATGCGAAGCACTCCTCGTCCGCAGAGGGTGCTGGGAATGGGGGGATACGCGTCTCCCCCGAGGACGTTTCCCGCCGACCGTCTGACGGCCTGGCCAGGCACATGACGGCAGCACGAAGGCGGAACGCTGCACCGCTCGGGACTGGGATTGCTCTCGTTGCAGGTGAAGTACACGTTCGCCTGCCAGTCCCGGTAGCCGGCCTGGGTCATGCCGCAGCAGCTCAGGGTCGTCTGCAGGTAGTCAATGGTCTGCGACATCATCATCATTATCATCATCATCATCATCATCATCATCATCATCATCATCATCATCAAGCCTGACTATGTACACTACAGAACAAATGCATCTGTCATGTTTCACCAGGCAGTAAGATCTTGTGCTTGCTGTGGCCGTGTTATCTCTGCAAACTTCGTAATGTAATCTGTCCACCTAACTTTTTGCCTCTCCCATGGCCCGTACGCTTGCCTTTCATTAGAATCTATTCTGTTACTCTTAATGACCAGTGGTTATCTTGCTATTGTGATACGTGCCCTGTCCATTCCCATTTCAAAAAGTAAGATATTTTTTTTTACCACCAGCTTGTTCCCTGACCTACCGTGCTCTCTTGTCGCTTTAGGTCACACCTAACACGTTCCTTCCTATGGCTTGCTCTGTCATCTTGAGTTTAGGTTGAACCTTGTTGCAAGCCTTCATATTTTTTACGTTGTGACGCAAAGCAAATAAGCTCGGTCAATTAGTATTCCTGCTAAAAAACACTTGGCGTTACTTAGTACTTCTTCCTTGTCAAGGCTGCAGTTTGACCAAGACAATTCTGCTTATGAAAAGTCGACTTCATCGACACCCCTGTTCAACGATTTATTATACTTTATTATAATAAATGCCCTTTATGCAAGCAACGCACGAGGACCTCTATTGCTAATTTTGAGCGGGAAAGAGATGATCCCAATCCACGCGCATGCTCACCATTTTGTAGTCGGCCTTGTCTCGGTAGTGGACCACGAAGTCTTCGGTCACGTGATCCATGATAAAAGCGTGCGCGAGCCACGGCATTCCCGCGACGAGCAGGGACACACCGAAGGTCAACACGACGAGGACCATCACGAAGTTCTGGTAGACTTCCAGCAGGAACACGTTCTCTCTCACCGCGCCTAAAAGACCCACGGCGGCGGTGAGGAAAAGCAAACCAGAAGCCACCATGAGCACGGTCTCCAGGTTGAACAGCAGCGCTACCAGGAACGTGCTTGGAGCCGTGAACGAGTGTTTGCCCGAATCACGTGGCTCGAACTTGGCGTACAGGCTGCTCAGGAACACGACCGAGGAAGCTACGCGTGCAACGCGGTTTCGTTGAAAAGGCCATGACGCAGTCACCCTAGGATTTGTGGTTCTTAGCGCAAACTACAAGTAGAGTGTCTATAGAGATATGAAACGTTACCGCGCCGCAGTGGTCTAGATGTTATGGCGCTGGACTGCTAAGCCCAAGGTCACGGGACCGAACCCCGGCTACTGCGAAAACGCGGCAGGCCCGTGCGCTCGAATTTGGGTGCACGTTAAAGGGTCCTTGTTTAGAAAAAAAATGGGGTAACGATTTAGAGTACCATTTGTACTCAACTATGGGAGAGCATAAAGCCGTCCCGTGTTAACAAATTACAGTGGCTCTTTTTACTAATAAGTTGCTGTTTGTAATAATAAGTTGCTGTTTTTTAGGGGCGAAGCTCCTTATAGCGGCACCCATTCGTCCACCGTAGTATGTAACAAGTATAACAATTTGACCTCTAAGGTGGTGCCGGTGAGAGACTTCTGTGCGTTGTTGAACAATAAAAAATAGTGCTCAATGTACATGTCAATGGCTGCTAATGGGGAATGAGAGACAGGAGCATTCGGCTTTTAGTTAACGCGCAGGCTGCGATCACCATTAGCAGTCATTGGCATGTACATTTAGCATTATCTGACAAGAAAGGGTTGCTACGTTATACTCGCTGGGTGTAACCTCCTTAGCTTTAGAAAGCTTTAGAGAGCGTTGAGCCGCAGTGCCATGAATACAGTGAACTAACCATGAACTCGAGGTGGTTAAATGTGGGAAGTGGACCCGAAGCGCAAGCCGTAAGAAAGTGTGCGTGTGCCACCTCTCGTTTAGTCCTTGGAATGTCCGCTGGATGGCGGTGCTTCTGTATGGGGAATATATGATGAAAAGATGCGAGATGGTGGTACTTGGAGTGTTGAATAGATGGACGATCGGACACATAGACAGATGCATGGATGGACGCATGAACGGACGCAGGGGCGGCTGCATGGATGAACGCAGGGACGGACGCACGAACAGACGCACGCACGGACGGGCTGATGGACGCATGGACGGTCACACTGACGGACGCATAGACGGACGGAAGCAAGAACGAATGTACGGACGAATTCTTCGCCCCACTCTCCATCATTCACTCCGTGGATATGCTGCCATTTTTTTTCAGATTCTGTTTTCTATTAGGCAACTACTGAAGCAAATCATTGGCATCATATATAGTTCAATCAAAACACCCGTTATCAACGAGTACTCAAAAAGCACCCTCCTCCTCCGCTCCGCCTTTCATCCGTAACTGCGCTCGGGGCTTAGCTACGCCTTCACGGCGCCTGGGTCAGGATGTGGCGTGAGACCGCGCACGCTTAAATCCTGCCGCTGATCCGATACTGGCAGTCTGTGCTGCACGTTCTACAGCCAATCAGATCAGCTGCAAACGATGACGTCACTGAGGCAGAGCGTGTCGCTTGGTGTGTGGGCGTTTGAAAACGCGGTTGGCAGAGTCGCAGCGATCTGCAGCGATCTGGAGTGGTTCGCAGTTTTAAAGCGTTTTAATGAATTACTCAGTTTACGCAGAAAGCTCAAATCGGTCTCTAAATTCCCTTCGAGAATCGGTCTAGCGGCCCAATGTGTTTGTGAAAAAATTGCCAAAACCGTTTCAAGGTCCCTTTAAAGGATCCCAGGTGGTCGAAATTTCCGGAGCCCTCAACTACGGCGTCTCTCGTAATCATATGACGATTTTGGGACGTTAAACTCCACACATTAAAAGATAGGTGAAGTGGGTCAAAAAAAATTTTTGAGCGCAAAACAAAACTTAAAAATCGTCGATCGTAAACTCCGCCCTCCGCCGGCGACCGCCCTTTTACCAGGATGCGTGTGACGTCATGTGTTGGATGAAGCGGAGCCGTCGTCATCCACCCAAGTTACAGCCGCTGCAAGTTGTCCGATTTCAGTGCCAAGCTGGAGAATAGTAACATGCTTCGATTTCGTGCGCAGCTGACTACAGAACAATATCGGGCGTCGGAATCACGCAGCTAGTTACTTTTAACGACATGACTCGCGAGTGTGCCAGTGTTGCCTGACTCTGAGACCGCCCTCGTGTTTATGAAAATATTCAATTATAAATGAAGTGTTCGAACGAATGCGCTAAAATTTCGCTGGCTTATTTGTGAATAAATGCACAATGCTTAACCCACAAAGAGCAGATTATGACGGGAACTTGGGTGTCAGTTAAGCGACGTAGAAAGAATAATGGTTGAGGTTTTACGTTCCATAACCATTTCATGATTATGAGACGCCACAGCGAACGGCTATCTTAAGGAGACGCTAAAGCGGCGACAGAAGTTAGATAGTAGGGTACCTAGTACTCTCAATCGTCAACCACGTTTTCTAAACACACAAGGTTGACATCACCCGGGGTTCTTGAGCCTCGTTCCTCTGGCGCTTTGCTTCCCTCTAAATGCGGCCGCCGTGACAGGAATTCTATCTGTCGTTAGAAGATGTAACGTATCGCAGAGTTGTGTGTTCAGAAGAAGTGGTAAATGAATTCGAGTACTGAACAATGGGGAGCTGTGAGCTGCCCCGAAAATATAAGAGTACAACAGCAGTGAGCTGACATGCTGTACAATCGAAGCTCGTTACAATTCGCAGCATTAGGTGGCGTCACTCGCGGAATACTTGGCGCCGACAGGCATATACAGACATGCGGCCTTCGAAAGCGCGCAGGTCACATGCGCTTTAATATGTTCTTTTTACAAGAATGTATGCTCTCGTTTGTGGATATTTCGTTGATCAGCCGTGTCGGGTACGGCAGTCTGACCTTTAACCGGGGTTATTGAGGTGACTGGTCATTTCACGTTGCCAAATTTTATGGTTGCTCTGGATATGAGCGCATCGCAGTCGTTGGCTGTAGCAACTGAAGTGTTATGGTGGTAAGCTTGTATTTTAAAGTCCGATTCCCGTCATTAAGGAAGGAAGCATCGCACAATGTGAAAGAGAGAAAATAAATAAATAAATAATGAAGGAAAGTAATTTGTGTTCTCGTTTTAACAGCGTGTAAGCTATATTTGTCCTATAAAAACCACCCCGAAGGAAATTTTATGTGCTGTTTTCCTACTCCTGCCTTTTCTGTGAGTTTATTTCGCACCTTTTTTGTTGAGTGTGACAATCGTGAAGCGGTCAGATCTCCATCGATTCTGACACTTGAACACGTCGTTGGCTCATTTAAGCAGTGTGAGTGAGGTGCACTAACCGACCATGAGGAAGAAGTTGAAGGCGCAGAGCGGCACCATGTACATGACGCTGACGTCGTACACCGTAGTCGAGGAAATCTCGGACGATGCTCTGCGAACGGGCGAGGAGGACACTGGTGACGATGGTGTGCTCGGCACCGGTGTCCGGCGAAGATGGGAAGTGTCTTGCGGCTTCTGCTGCAAAGGGCGCTGTGCCGCACGTGCCTCAGGAGTGGTGGGATACCAAGGCGGTTGTGCTCCCTGGTAGGCCAAGAACGCCAACCAGCTGGTATTCACCGTAGCTGAAGAGAGATAAAGAATTTATTTAAATGAATAAAGTCAGAGGCAGTGACCTGAGCTAAAGTTATCTTTGGCCGGTAACTCTATGTTGGAGAAGGGGGACAGGGGAACAAGGGTAATGAATGAGGAGGGTTAGTTAGTGAGGTGGGAATACAGTCCCTCCCGCGCTGGGGCAAACCTAAAGACGTGCATCCAGTGCATAGGTTTTTAGGAAACTTATGATCACTACCATAACCACATTTGTGCTGTTCACGTGAAGCCAAGGAGCTAATGATTTCACGTATTATAGGTATAATATGAAATGCAACATTATTACGTGAAATCATGTCCATATGGTCAGCTGCAGTGACAGTTTTAGATTGTGGTCACTGTGAATTACCAGAAACACTTGAGTTCATATTTGGTATTTGCACAACGTAATGGCTGTAATTTATTTCGCAGCTCATAACTCTTTGCATGCATAGCACTGTGAAGACAGGATGATATGGTATTCTAGGAAACTAGTAAGTAAAGGATACCACTCGAAACTCGTATTACCTGAAACAAACCCTAGAACACACTAGAATAGGCACACGCGTTGACAAATTCAACAGATAGGGATCACGGGGCTTCCAGTGGTGCTGCTTCGAGAAGTCACACGTTTCTTCAAGCATTCACCTAATCTTACTCGAATGTGAAGGTGCTCATGATATTCTTCTTCCTTCTCATATTTTCTTCTCTTATGTAGATCACTGCACATCAGTGTCTGAGTACTATGGGAGAAATAAAAATAGCCTCTAGTATATTCGCGTGAGCACGTCTCATACGGCAATCTTTGCCGTAGACAAGTGTGAAAGTCACTTTCGCTAAAATGCAGACACAAAGTGTTGTTGTTCACGTTTTTAGGGCGTTCACACTGGTTTTGTTTCCTGGCCTACAAAACCATTAGCCAACAAAACCATTGTGTATGCAAACTTATACTGTGAGAGTTTGCTTGCTCCTGAGCCAACATGAACACATAAGTCGAACACTTTGTTTTGGTTCCGCCTATTTACACGTACAGTAGTGAAGCGCGAGAGAACACGAACAGAGGATGGACATGACACTGCGAACGTAAGGTAAAAAGGAGGCCATAAGCGCTCCTGCTCTTTTCACCCGCGTTCTTTCTTGCTACAGTGTATTCTGGACGCCCTAGTGGGGCATAAAAGAACTCCAGGAATGAGGAACAGTAAGTTCATATTTTTTCCGAACCCCGCACTATACAGCAAGTGGTATTTAGGACTATTCAGTTCTTTGGGCAAATTTTGTCAGGTGGCAGCTTATATGCTGCTCAAAGGAGGTGGGGTGCATAACCAACTCGGCACAACAGTTCGCACACTATAGAATTCCAGGATCCTCTTCTCCGCCACCGAGACCCCATCGTCCAGCAGGACGCCAGTTAGGCTGTTGCTGCGGTGGTGACTCAAGAGATTTAAGGTTGATGGGTTAGGGTGACGGCGTAGGCAAACTTTCTCTTGACTTAGATTGACTGGTGTTCTAATAAAGCTTTTCCCCTCTCTCCTACGGCGAAGAAAAAATGTGACGTCAGTACTTTCGTTCATTAGGGCGTTCGAGCTTACCTTGGTTTACTGTGAAACGGTGCAATGGCAAGACATCCTTGAGGAGAAGGTTGGCGTGCTCATGTAGGGCTGTGTCGGCAGGTTTTCCAGGACACCACTGTGTCTTACGGGCCGACATGGCTTCCCGAATGGTGGGGCTTTCTCCTGTGGGCTTACAATGTCCACGTGCGCTGTTCGACACGAAGTTGCACTGTTGCGCTTGCTGCTGTCGTGTCGTTAAAGTGAAATCACTGCTGGTCCACTTGGTTGTTGAGCATGCGTTCGAAGTCATGTCCAGAGTTGAAGCGAACTCATAAGCCATAGAAAAAGAAGCTTTTTCTTGTAGACCTTGACTTGTGGCTCACACCCACTGTGAGGGATCGGCCAATAATTGAGTGGTCTTATAAGATATTATTTGATTTTTGAGTAAAGGAACCTATCATTAGAAAACTTTACAAATTTTAGAAGCCCACTGATTATCTTCGTCTTCTTCACTGCGATAAATGTAAAATCGCTTAGAATTGAAATGCATATTACTTTTGCTCTTGAACACCATGGTGTTAGGCAACAAGTTCGGTGCGGGCCGCAGTGCTATTCTGTCAGAGCTGCATAAATTTGTTCAAGCAACCGGAAGGATACGCTGCTAGGGGTACTGCCAGATAAATCCAATTCTTTGTCCACCTTCTGCATTTTTGCTTTGTTTTATATATTCTGGTTTATCGAATTCTTTTCCACTTTTCACGTTTTTTCACAAGAACATTATTAGTGTTATCTTATTTCTCTCTTTTTTAGCAAGGGTTGTGTAAAAAATTTCCATTATAAGGTACAATATGGCCAATCCCCCTTGTGGGTATGAGCCAAGATCTTCTAGGCGACAAGAGAAGGCAACTCTAGCAGTTGTTTCACCTATTAATTGTGGCGCATACCCCCAATGGGGGATCAGCCAAGAAATGAGTGGTTTTATAAAATACCATGAAGTCAATAAATACATACGGATCAATACGATCGGACACGATAAGATAAGAGAAGCGCACCGCCTGCTGCGACTCTATTCAATTGCCACAGAAAATTCAGCGTTGTGCGCAGTCGACTAGGTGCGCACAACTACGGAGATGATCCGTGCTTCGGCGAAATGAGTCCGATGTATTGAAGCGCGGCGAACAAATTCAGTTCCCCTTGAGCGTGTACTCGAAAGTGTCGTTGCGCGTTGATTCCCCAATTCCAAGAAACGATCGAGTCTGACCTCTCGAATGCACAGCTGCGCACACAGCGAGAGAACGTTGCCCGACTACTGCGACACAGAGAGACGCGCTTGGACGCCGGAGCGAGCGGACGCGCGTCGCATGCGCTCGGCCGAACGTGTGCTCTCGTTGACCGGATTACTTCGATATCGTCGCCGGCACTGTGTCGGATCATCAAGTTTTAACTGCCTTGGGAACCGCACACCCTTCCCGAGGCTGTAGAGCATCTCCATTTTGCTCTATCGCCTTCAGAAGAACCCATGTGAGCGCTGGGCCGCTAGGCCTAAGCGTCGACCCAGCTCGCCTGTGCGAGTACGGGTGACTAGGCCTAACGGCGGGACCCCTTCCACAACAATATGGACGCTAGCACTACGCCAACTGCTGACGTGACTACTACCGGATGCGTTCAACCTGCATTCAGCCCCAACGACACCTATGTTAACACGGAATCTCTCGACCTCGACGAGCTCACCTTGGCAAGCGATGATGAAGTTGCCGTGCACCATCCTACATCGTCTGCATCGCTGGGACCGGCTAGCGACACCGACGCCAACTGGAAACTGGCGATTTCCCGTCGCCAGCGTCAACGCCAGAAAAAATTTGACAAAGCTCGAGCGGAATTGATGCAGCCAGCCGGTCCTGCAAGCACTCCGCCCAGCCACGTCAACGCCGGTGCAGCTGCGGGTGCGAGCGCTCCTGCTGCGCAGGCAGACGCGGCCGGCGTCGCACCGGCGCGAATACCACCACCCGTAACGAAGCCGCGCCAGCTACGACGGAAGCTGCCGCCGCTTCCACGCACGGACATAAAGATCATCATGCGCCCGAAAAAGTACCTGGCCATTCGGAACTTCACTACGCATCAAATCTCCCGAGCCGTAGCACTGGCGGGCAATTCACGACAACATTGTACTGGTGATCATTTCATTATACGTACTCGCCCCGGGTCGAACATCATCATTGCCAGCATGCCACATGTTGAGACGGCCGAAATTCTTCGTCGGATCACCACCCTCACGCTTGAGAGGAAGACCTACGAATTCAATACCTATGTGGCGGCCCCTGAGGGCACCTTGCAGGGAGTTATTCATGGGATAGACCCTGGAACAACTCCGGAAGAACTCACCGCCAACCTCCGCGTGCGCACGCAGGGAGTGACAGTGCACAGTGCACGAATGCTTGGTGCTACCAAATCTGCCGTGATCACTTTTGAAGGCCCCCTTCTGCCCCGATATGTACTGTATTACGGTGGGGAGGTGGCCTGCCATCCGTACAAGCCGACGCGACAAGCCTGCCAAGTCTGCTTACAACCGGGGCACCGCTCAGAGGTATGCCCCACGCCAAACACTCCCGTGTGTCGGCAGTGTGGTATCCTCAACCCCGTTGACGGTCACCCCTGTGCTCCCAAATGTCACTTGTGTGGAGATGCCCACTTAACCGGCACGAAAGAGTGCTCTCAGAGACTGAAGGCCCCACGCCCACGGCCACCTCCTCAACCAGCAGCACCAGCCAGGGGTCGCAACCCCCATCGTAACCCACCCACTCCCAAACGTAGGTGGTTCAGCAAGGAAAACGAGACCTCATGCAGCCACTCCCGCTCACGCTCGAGGTCACAGTCCTTCCCGCCCCTCCCTTCTGTGGAACCTGGCCAACAGCAGCAACCACAGCAGCGACAACATCCGAAGAACCAGATGACCAAGGGGCAGCAGCAGCAGCAGCAACCCACTTGTCAACAGTCCCAGCACGCCTCCAGCAAGCATAATGAGAAGCCCAATCCCACTCCATAAGCCGGTGCCGACAATAAGGTGAGCTGGTCAGCAAATGTAGATCCTCCCATCGCTCCACTCAATACCCTGTCCACCGCATACGAACACCTTCTCGCGGAAAACATAAAACTCAAACAGGAGCTGGCGGCCGTCAGGGCACGTCAAGCAAAGGACAGTTCTCAACTTCATGCCCTAATGGCACGTCTTGGATCGCCGCCCGACTCCCCCGAAAAAAAACCCCCCAACCTCTCCCAAGAGACAGAAGACCCCTAAAACGGCGCTATCAATTCCTGCTGCGTCGGGCACCACAGTCACACGCGAAGAGTTACGCGAAATGCTCTCAACGCTCGCGCAGCAGCTATCGCAACAATTCAGTGCCGTATTCACGCAGTTCGGAGAACGCCTCGACTCTCTCGAGACACGCTTCGAGGTGCAAATTGCTGAAACAGGCGAAAACATACGCAGGAAGAGGGCCACTCGTAGCTCGCACGCCACGACAAATCAAGGTTACCATAGACTAGGATTGGAATCACATGCATCCGAAATCCTCGCTACCCCCGCATTGACACCCAGCGCCTTCACCCTCACTCCTACATCGGCGTCGCAAGCCGAGATTCCGATACCCACGCCTTTCCACTCAACGAATTAACCATGGGCAGCACAGCCCCACTCATTGGCGAACATTTAGAAGTCTGGCAATGGAACTGCCGCGGCTTCCGCAGAAAGCGGAGCCTCCTTCAACAGTACATTAACACACACCTTGCTCGGCCAGATGTCATAGCGCTTCAGGAGCCCGGAACGCCACCCATATTTTCGGGTTATGAGTCCTATAATAGTCAAACAAAGGGCAAAGCGGCCATCCTGATTGACAAAGCGCTAACCGCAGTTGGCTTAGACAATATCCCAGACACCAACATAGAACATGTGATTGTGGAGCTAGTTCTCAGGCAAAAAAAGAAAGGAGAAAAGCGAAGTATCATCATTGTCAACGTATATAGCGCCCCAAAGCAAAAAACACTGATTTTCATGCCCTCGTCCAAGGTGCCTGCCGATTGGCCCAGGGAAAAGAACTCTTACTGCTCGGCGACTTCAACGCTCTCGACGAACGCTGGGGTTACAACCGTTCGGATGTCAAAGGCAAACAGCTTGCGGCTACCACTGAAAAATTTCAGCTTGAACTGCTTACGGATCCCGCGTTCCCTACCCGGATCGGCAACAGTGTGTGCAGGGACACTTGCCCCGATCTCACCTTCGCCCGTGGCCGTGCAAACTATAACTGGGACAACCTGCAGGAATCCTTGGGCAGCGAACACTTCATTCTACGCACAAAAGTTACAGAGAGCGCAGCGCGTCGGTCTATTGGAGAAGCACGCATCACAAACTGGGACGCCTTTCGTCGTGAGAGCGAATATTCACTCGAAAGCCTCACAAGCCTCACCGACTGGTGCACCCAACACAAAGAAATTCGAGAGCGTTGGACCACCACCATTAACAGAACACCTGCACTGCCGGAAGTGGACGGCCATCTGCTACATCTGTGGGAAGCCCGAAGGAGCCTCATTCGCAGATGGAGGACGCAAAAACATAACCGACGCCTCAAGCTAAGGATCGCCACACTCACCACTCAGGCAGAGGAGTACGCTACAGAACTGGCGTGACTCAATTGGGCCCAGTTTAGCGAGTCTCTTCGAGGCTCATTGGGCACGGCCCGCACGTGGCACATTTTGCGCGCTTTGATGGACCCCACTCGCACAGAAAATGAGACGAATAAGTCAGTCATGCGCGTCATACACGCCTTTGAGGGTACTGACGATGAGCTGCTGGATCAAGTCCGGCGAAAATGCTTTGGCGATTTCTACCCACCCCCATCTCAAGCTGCGTATCGTGGACGTGCCAATGACACTCTCGACCGACCAATAACGGTGGACGAAGTTTACGCAGCCATTCGCAGCAGCAATCGCAACACAGCTGCTGGGGCAGACGGAATCACGTACTCCCTTATCAGGAACCTCAACGACAGCGCCGTACAAGAAATCACGGCGTTTTTCAATGATCATTGGCAACGTGGCACGCTTCCTCCTGAATGGAAGCACGCGGAGGTCATAATGATACCGAAGCCGGGCAAAAAACTTCAGATCGAAAACCTCCGACCAATATCCCTCACTTCCTGCCTTGGTAAACTCTTCGAGCGCGTCATCACTAATCGCGTGCAAGATTACCTCGAAGATAATGACCTTTTCCCGCACTCAATGTACGGGTTCCGGGCACATCTTTCAACGCAAGATGTACTGCTACAATTAAAAGAAGTCATTGATAACGCCCCCCAGCAAGGAGAAAACATTATCTTGACTTTAGACATTAAGGGCGCATTTGATAACGTTAGCCACCAGGCCATACTTGAGGGCCTCGAGGCCCTTCATTGTGGGCAGCGCGTCTACAGTTATGTTCACGCCTTCTTGTTGGACCGCACTGCCACAGTCGGTCTCGGCTCCATCCGATCAGATGTTATCAAGGTTCCGAACAAGGGCACCCCGCAGGGCTCAGTGATTTCCCCGCTACTCTTTAATGCAGCTATGTTTGGCCTGGCACATGAACTCCACCGCATCGATGGCATCCATCACGCAATGTATGCGGACGATATCACCGTCTGGGCCACGCGGGGGTCCCTTGGAGAAAAAGAATATAACCTGCAGCAGGCAGCCACATGCGTCGAACAATACGCGCAGGCACGAGGCCTGGCCTGTGCAACAGAAAAATCGGAGCTTCTACGAATTTATCGACGCAAGCTCCCACCATCGACGCAGAACAACCAAGGCTCCCGCCTCCAGGTTGTCCTTGCTGGCAAACAAATCCCAGAGAAATCCGCCATTCGAATATTAGGCATGTGGGTACAGTCGAACCGCCATGTGAATCACACACTTTCTCTTCTCCGCATCACTACACTGCAAGTGGCCCGAATGATATCTCGGGTAGCCACTCGTCGCCATGGCATGCGCGAGGAGGACACCCTGAAACTCATACGTAGCCTCGTGGTCAGTAGGGTGACATACAGCTTGCCCTACCAACGCCTCACCAAGAGCGAACAGGGCCAAGTAGACGCAATGCTCCGCAAGGCCTACAAAGCGGCACTCAAGCTACCACCGGGTACTCCTTCTAGCAAGCTCCTCGCATTGGGCCTACACAACACCTTTGAAGAACTTTGTGAAGTGCAACTCGCCACACAACTGCAACGGCTCAAGCAAACACCTACAGGCCGTGACCTGCTCCTACGCCTCGGCTACATCAGCCAGTTTCACGACGCAGCTCGTCGCAAGCCCATTCCGGACCAACTTCGTGCCACTTATAAGGTCGCTCCCATCCCCCGCAATATGGATCCCCGACTACATCAGGGCCGGAGGGAAGCCAGAGTGCAAGCCCTCGAGCGAACTTATGCACACAAAAACACTACGTACTATGATGACGCCGCCAACTACGACCATGCAAACAATAAGGCTGTAGCCACAGTCGTGGACCACACACTCACAGAACGTACCAGCGCTTCCGTGCGGTGCCGCAACATCACCGATGCTGAAGAAACTGCCATCGCGCTCGCTCACGCCCTCGGCTACAGACAACGAAGGTCGCTGACAGTTCTAACGGACTCTCAAGCATGCCGCAACTACCTACAGGGGTGCATCAGCCAACCCGCTCTCAGCGTCATCATGAGCGTTACAGACACTGGCGGGCATTCCATTACACATCCACTCAGAATTTGGCATCGGATTATATGGACTCCGGGCCACATGGGACTGGAGGGGAATCAGGCAGCGGATAGGGTAGCTCGAGGGTATGCGAGCCGAGCACCTTCCAACTCCGCCCCTGAGGAACTCGTTCCGGTCCCTTGCGACTATTCGGCCATCCTAAACCATTACAGAGGACTTAGGAAAGCTTATTCGCTACCACACCGAACACTAAATAAAGAGGAATCAGTCAGCTGGAGGCAAATTCAAACCGGCACGTTTCCAAATTTACACATCCTGAGTAAAATGCACCCCTCGGCATACTCTCCTCTCTGCCCATGGTGTTCAGCTAAAGCCACTCTGTACCACGTCACGTGGGAGTGTCAGGCCATTACAGCCTTACAACCAGTACAAAATCCAACAGCGGAGCGATGGGAGGAGCTGCTGGCCAGCGAGAACCTGGAAGATCAATTGAGTCTGATCAACCGGGCCCGCAGAGCGGCTGCTGCAAGCGGAGCCCTGGACTAAGGGCCCCCCCACCGCAAGCCAAGCATGTCCGACTACTTGGAGCTTCTCCGCAGAAAATTTCATGTTTTAAATAAATAAATATGTTTCCACCACCTACTGCGACAGACGTTGTATACGTTCATTCGTTAATTAAAACGGCCAACGTCACACAGGCACTCATGAAACGCACCGTGCACGACACAGAGCCCTCACGAAAAAGGCACACCCACAGGGGCAAACCTAATCACCTAACTCGGCGGCAGTCTGGCAACACTGACCCCTCGATCCGGCAACAAACTTCAGCGACTGCTATAAGAGAACCTTGCTTTCACATCACCTACAAAACTGAAAGCCGAAACTATTATAGCGTTGCCTGATGGCTTCGAGCGCGGTGCTGCCAATACGAGGCAATCGCTTAAAGGGTTTTTGCTATCATTACTTTGCCTCAGCAATGCAGAAGCACATTGTTGGGTGCACGAATGTTCCCGAAGATAACTTCAAAGCTGCAGGCCTTCTCCCGTAGCTTGTATTCGGCCTTCGCAATGTGGTATTGAGGCTGCCAGTGCAGCAGGGCGGCGAGCTTACACATTACCTAGTAGACTGGCCGAGGAGATAGAGGAGAGAGAAGATGTGCAAACTTGTGTTCCAGGTCGCACGATTTTTTGACAACCACGTTAACCAATTTAGCCATCGACCCAAATAAGTCGCAATTTAACACCCCATTTCACAACCACGTTAACCAATTTAGCCATCGACCCAAGTAAGTCGCACTTTAACACCCCGTTAACCAATTATATGCTCCGCATCCTCCTCAGTGTTCCCCCGAGGGAAGCTGCGGGCAATTTTTTTCTTTAGTTGCTTTGACACGTGATATGTTCACGTTTACTACGAGAACACAAGTGTCTGGTGTTGTGTCCCTCGACTAAGAAAAAGCTTTTGACAGGGTTGAGCACAATTATCTTTTCGTCGTGTTGGAATGCTTTGCTTTTCCTACTCGTCTTGTCGAGGTTCTTCGTCTGCTTTATACTGACCTGGAAGCTTGCTTAGTAGTGAATGGCACACAATTGAACCCATCGCTGTATGTCGCGGTATACGACAAGGTTGCCCTCTATCATCGCTTCTTTTAGATGCGGAGCATCTTATACTCGCGCCTTGTAGTGCGCCGTCCGCGTCGTCCGCGCCGTCCACACCGCTTCTCGAACATTCGACAGCTGACGCGCGCGCATGCGCCGTCGCGCCGTCGCCCACTCTTCCACCATCTGTGCATCCCTTCCTCCTCTACACACCGCGCGCGCTTCACTCCTCCACCATCTGTGCACCCTTCCTCCTCTACACACCGCGTTCGACATCTACAATTCTCCTGATTCTCCAGTGGACGCGCATGTGGCGTCGCGCTTCGAGAACATTCAACAGCTGACAGTGCATGCGCCGTCGTGCTGTATATATACTCAAGGTCGGCGCTCGCTCGCTCAGTTGCCGCTCGTCGGTTGGTATGTACGGCGCGTCGACGTTCAAGGTCGCGGTGAAATGAATTCCAACGAATCCACAAACACAATGATCGACGTCCCTTCGACCAGCGCCGCCCTTTCGCATACGTGTGTACGTGTTCACTCATTTAACACCCCCTCCTACAACCACGTTAACCAATTTAGCCATCGACCCAAATAAGTCGCAATTTAACACCCCATTTCACAACCACGTTAACCAATTTAGCCATCGACCCAAGTAAGTCGCACTTTAACACCCCGTTAACCAATTATATGGTCCGCATCCTCCTCAGTGTTCCCCCGAGGGAAGCTGCGGGCAATTTTTTTTGTACTTTGTATCGAACCTCTGCTAGAACAGATCAACAGATGTAGTTCAATACGCGGATACCCTCTTCCTGGCCTGATTGAAGTGAAAGTGGCAGCCTATGTCAATGATATTTAACTTTTTCTCAGGAATATGGATAGCTACAGGTCTTTCTTGCAACTCTTTTACACCTACAGCAGCCTCTCGGGAGCACAACTCAATCCAGATAAGAGTAAGGCAACGCGCTTTGGTAGCTTCGCTGAACAGTTTCCCGATGGAGTCCACTGGATAGACGGAGTAAAGGTTCTGGAGGTGACCTTCCTTGCATCCGGTAAAGTAGCCCGTACCACCTGGAATGAAATTAACTGCGAAGTGGATAAACGTATTCAAATTGCGAGGACTTTTTATTTACCTTTTACTGAACGTGCGTATCTCATCAAGAAAAGCATAGCAGCTTCCCTTTTTAAATGCGAAGCATTTCTTAACGAACTTCGGTGTCTTTGAGCGTATCTATCTATCTATCTATCTATCTATCTATCTATCTATCTATCTATCTATCTATCTATCTATCTATCTATCTATCTATCTATCTATCTATCTATCTATCTATCTATCTATCTATCTATCTATCTATCCGCCTAATACTTTTAGCTTTCCTGGCCGTTTCGGTAATGGTATCGGTACCAATCATGATATGGCATAACATGACTGTATGAAGAACATATTTGACTTGTCATAACATGAAAATCATGACATGTATGTCGAGAATGTCATAATTTACAATTCATGATCCTGCTGCACTTGCGGTGATTTTTTCACATGACATGTTTAAGAACTGGTATGGTATGACATGATTGCATGTCGATCACAAGCAAATGACCCTAACATGAAAATCATGACATGCGTGTCATGTAACAACTCGACTACATGCCACACTCATGATGCGCTCGTGGCCGTTTCGCTAGCTTCACATATGCCATGTTCGGTATTACGTGACGCCGATGAATGACGAAGGGATGTGACTGGTGCAAACATAATGATCATGAGATGTGTGTCATGTGAGAACATGCCTACATGTCACAGTCAACGCGCCAATGCGTTTCGACGTGACGTGGTGCGCGTGCTCTCCAGCGTTCCATTTCGTGGCGTCACGCGGCGTTGCCACGCCGGGCACTGGTCCTGCCATATACTTGCAGGCGCGTGCCGCGCTGCATTGCTGTGACGCAGGCGCGTTTCAGCGCATCCGGCGTCCCTTCGTCACGAAAAGAAGGAGACGCAGTGTTGTCTGGGTAACGCATCGGCGCGAAATGCAGCAAGTCGCATTTCGCGGTGGTTGCCATGGGGTCGCACCGACGGACGCTGGTCGCGCCGGTCACGCCTGGCATCAACTATTGAGTGCTCGCGTTTTGCTAACGTAGCGTCGCGTTGCCCAGCGTGGATGCGCGTCAACGCTACATTGGAGTATATTGGGCCCTTCATGATGCGCTCGCAGCCGTTTCGCTAGCTCCACGTATACTAAATTTGGTATTACGTGACTCTAATAGATGACGAAGGTAAACGAGACATACAAACACGATAACCATGACAAGTAAGTTACGTACGACGTCATTTACCTCCACCTCGTAACATTGTGCTGATTTTAAAGGAACATATCAAGCTTCTTCATTCGTGCTTCGCATGTCATGGATTCCCACTGTACGTGGGATCTGCCAATTTTTTTATTTAGAAAAACGTGCACGGCCACCTTGACGAGTTTCGCTAAGAGTAGCAACCGCATGTGGCTCTTTCTTTTGGGATGGCCATGCGGAAAGCGTCGCCAGATCACTAGTCCGCCTACCAACAAAAATGGGAGGTTTTAGCATTTCGGACATCGAAGTAATGTATCGTGTGTCGGCCTTGAGAACCACATGGGAACTCATCTCAAACACGACATACCGAGGACGAGAACTCACAAAGTACCAGTTGGGAACTTCCCGTCGTTTTTTCGCATTAGCAGATGAGACGGGACCGGCAGCTGAGCGGCCGCCGCGCTACTATACGTACGTGGTGAAATCTCTGAATTTTTTTGGAAAATAACTTACCAGACTGTGAACTAATGGATATGTCACCCACTTAAATATGTGAATGTATTGCTGTAAAAAATTTAAACAATGATAAGCGCAAGAAATGCAGCAACGTTGACGCTGGTTCATGAAAACCACGACCCTACCCGCTGAAGTCCGAGACTTCCCTTGGTTGAGAGAATGGCAGGCGTTGCCAACGGCCGACCGTCTTGCGGCGTGGGGTGTGGCGCCCTCCGCCTCATGTACTGTAAATCATGCACTTCACGAACGTCCTGTGGCACGTACTTTCTGGCGTTTGGTGACTAGCATGCCTGCGGGGACGCCCTCAGAGGGCCATGTTTCCTCTGCTACATCGCTTAAGAACCATGATGCTAACGCATCTGAACGAACAGTTATTCATTCTGGGGGAGGAAGCTTTCCTTCTGCGGTGGTCAACACGATTTATTCTTCTCAAAAAGAACAAAGTGTCCATGTCTTGCCTTCATTACTGAGAAGGTAGGCTAGTGTTTGTGATTTCACTGAACCTGCAATAACTATTGCATAAGTATTTGTTTATGAATATATATATATATATATATATATATATATATATATATATATATATATATATATATATATATATATATATATATATATATATATATATATATATATATATATACTAAAATTGGTATCAAGCGAAGGTAATTGAAACTTCCAAACATGATAATCATGATATGGAAGTCACGTATGAGATAATTTGCCTCCGCTTCTTAAAGTTGTGCTGATTTTAAAGTGAACTATCACCCTTCCTCATTCGTGCTTCTTATATCATCGATTCCCTCTTTACGTGGGACCTACCAATTTTTTTAAGTGTGAATACATTTATAAGCGACCCCAAACCATCCACCGCCGTCGGCGGCGTCCGCAGTCTTCTCTCTATCTTTAAAAGAACGAGGACTTGGCGGGCCGCAGCGCGACGCTCTACCGAATAAGCCACGGACGCGACGCTGATATCGGTGTCAGTAACGCGCCTTATACCCCCTCCCCCTTCGCTCGCTCCTCCGCTCTCCTCGCTCGCTGCAGCTGCGCGCGCACCCCTCTCTCTCGCGCGCCCGCCTTCTCTCTCAGTCTCCCGTCGAGAGCGGGTCGTGCGATGGATGTCCCGGAGGCAACGCTACCATCAACAACGAATGCAGTACAACCGAATGCCAGCACTGCACCCGTCGTTGGAGGTGACGGTACCGCGGCGGTTTCGCATACGTTGGAAGACAAGGCGGCGCTGCGAAGGGCTCGTGAGACCGAACGTAAGCGGGCGAAGCGTGCAGCGGATGCCGAACTGCGTGCTCGCGAGGCCGAGGACAAGCGGGCGAAGCGTGCAGAGGATGCCGAACTTCGCGCTCGCGAGGCCGAGGACAAGCGGGCGAAGCGTGCAGCGGATGGTGAACTGCGCGCTCGCGAGGCCGAGATGAGGCGTCAGCATCGAGCCGCGAACGCGGCCCAAGAAGCGGAACGACAACGCAAGCGTCAGGCGGAGAAGGGCGATGAAGGCCGGCGTTAAGACGCCGCTCGCAATCGTCAACGGCGAGTGGACGTTCCCGAAGCCGTTCCAGACAGTGAACATGCCGCGCGGGAGAGGGTGCGAGCCCTGGACTTTGCTCGTCCGGACGCGTCGTGAAGTGTAAATAAATAATGATTCGTATATAATGTATCTGTGTACAAATGCTTCATGACAAACAACACTTAAATTCATTAATTACACTTTAATCATCATCATCAGTAATAAAACTCCCAAGCATTTCCCCGAGAGTGAACATGGTTAAGTGCGAAAGCACGGGGTGATGCTATGAGGGGGAGTAAAGTTAAAATCCGTTGGCATTCGCCACTGAGTTAACGTAAACTCCCCCGTGTAATCAAATTGCGATTCCCAGGAACCATTACACCATAAAGGCACCATAGTGTGATTAATAAATATAATAGTGCGAATTAATAAATACCCCTCATAGCATCACCCCGTGCATTCGCACTTAACCATGTTCACCCTCGGGGAAATGCTTGGGAGTTTTTTCTTCTCGACGCGAGGTGGCACACCGTTTCAATTCGCTTTTCAATTCTCGGACAGCATGGGCTTGGTGCTGTCTTCTAAGCAGTCTGCATAGACTGTCCACGTGCTGTCTAAGAATTGGAACTCAGCCTTTTTAGGGGACAAGCTCCTTATAGCGACACCCGTTCGTCCCCCGTAGTATGTAACAGATGTAACGTTTTGGCCTCCAAGGTGGTGCCGATGAGAGACTTCTTCTGTGCGTTGTTGAACAATAAAAATCAGTGCTCAATGTACATGTCAATGGCTGCTAAAGGGGAATGAGAGATAGGAGCATTCGGCTTTTAGTTAACGCGCAGGCTGTAATCACCATTAGCAGCTATTGGCATGTACATTGAGCACTATCTGACAAGAAAGGGTTGCTACGTTATACTCGCTGGGTGTAACCTCCTTAGCTTTAGAAAGGTTTAGTGAGCGTTGAGCCGCAGTGCCATGAATACAGTGAACTTGTATATACCATGAATGAGCTCGAGGTGGTTAAAAATGGGAAGTAGATACGAAGCGCAAGCCGTAAGAAAGTAAAAGCCGAATTCTCCGCCTCTCATTTCCTATTAGCAGCCATTGGCATGTACATTGAGCACTATCTGACTGAAAAAGTTTGCTACGCCATACTCGCTGGGCGTAACCTGCTTGGTTTTCGAAAGGTTTAGCGAGCGTTCGGCCACAGTGCCATGAATACAGTGAACTAGTACATACCATGAACTCGATGTGGTTAAAGGTGGGAAGTGGACCCGAAGTGCAAGCCGTAAGAAAGTGTGCGTGTGCCACCTCCCGTTTAATCCTTGAAATGTCCGCTGGATGGCAGTGCTTCTTTATGGAGCTGGATGGCGGTGCTTCTATATTCTATATGCTTCTGTTCGGGCTGTCACGGTGGATGGACGTGTTTTTCGAGCGCTCCGGATCGTCTGCGCAGATAAGTGTTTTTGCATGTTTTCAGCTTGTCTTTATAATTATAAGGCAGTGATTGAAATCTTCGTAGCACTTATTTTATGGGAGGGCTTTTTCGGGGGCCAGTCACCAGGTATTTATTAGTTAGTGCGGGTGTGTGTGTTTGAAATTTTTTTGTTGTTTTTTTTTCTTTTGCCACGCCGTGGGGGAGGTGCGCGTACATTGAACACGCAAATTTTTGTAGTAGAGCTTAGAATTTTTTTTTCGTAGTGCACGGCTCGAGTTTAGTAATTATCGAGTATAGGGACAATTGGTGTCAGAAAGACATGGTTAAAAAGACTGTAAAGTGTTGAGGATGTGGAGTGGGTTTGAAAGTGGACCCAAGCGTAAAAGCGGATGGAGAAGAGGCTGACGCGAAGTGTAGGCAATGTGAGGTCGAGGAAAAAATGGAGAAAATGATGGTTGCCCAAAGTGAACTGCTGGTGAGAATCGATGAGTTCGAGACTGCGTCGACGACAGAGCAAGAGAAAACGAGGGCAATGGGAGAAAGACTGAAGTCCACCGAGGAAGCACTAGCGAAGCTGAACAAAGAAGCGGCCTACGGAGAGAACAGTAGAGAACCGGCAACCAGAACGGTGAAGAAGGAAGAGCAAGCAAGTTTGGAAAAAACAGGTTTAGCCGGTTCAACTGTCGCAAGGCCCAGATTCAGCGAGGTAGTGGTGGGGCTGTGAGGGGACAAAGCAGCCGGTGTCACAGGTGCAAGTAGCCCCCAGGTGCAGGACGCTCCAGCTGAAAAGTCACAGCATGTGATAATCGCCGGGGACTCGAATTTAAATCAATGCACAGAAGCCATCAAAGAGAGGGTAACAGATGACAAAAGGGTTGTAGTAGGGGCGTTCCCAGGACGCAAGCTGGAAGCAGTCATGAGGCAAGCGAGCGCAAAACTCAAACCTACAGCTGATAGACGAAACCTCGTGATAATTTCAGGTGGTTTAAATGATGTTTTAAATGAAGATACAGCAGGACTAGCAGCCACACTGGTGAAAGGCGTCGATGACATGCACGCCACTTCTCCTCAGGTATAGGTAGTGATATGCACGATACCGGAGGTACCGGTACGTTATAGCAACCTGCAAAGAGCGGTTGTCAACGCAAACCAAGAGATGTGGCGGATGAGTCGAGAGAAAGGCTTTGAGGTGGGGGAAATAAACAGAGAGGTGCATAGGTGGGGTGGTTTTCAACGAAACATAATTTACTTCGATGGGCGGCTAGGTCATGAGGTGGGTTGGCGACTTGCAGGACGCGCAGTAGCTTTTTTGGGGGGCAAGCGAGCCCTTCGGGGTGCAGGATAGCTAGTAACGAGGAAAAAAAAACCAGGGAGACTCTTCGACAGGTGTTATGGACAGATACGATTCCAAAGTGGCACATATGTCTAAGATAGGTAGAGTCCGGGGCATAAATAGACGTAGCCACGAGCGCCGAGCCCATTCAGACATAGGGTATATTAACATGCAGGGTGGTAGGAACAGGCTGAAGTGGGAAGAGATAGATGGTAGATAGTATATCAAAGGACATTCAGGAGTTAGGAAGAGAGTGCGAGATAATTATACTAGGAGACATGAATGCGCACATACAAGATATGGATGGGTATACCGACCCGACAGGCAAAATGATCATGGATATGTGTGAAAGGCTTGATTTGATCATTTGCAACAGTACCGAGAAGTGTGAAGGGCAAATAACATGGGAGGTAGGAAGGCTGCAGTCGACGATAGATTATGCACTGATGTCACATAGTATGTATGATAAGCTCAGGGGAATGCACATAGATGAAGGTGGCTCCAGAAGTCTGGGTAGTGATCACAAACGTATCAAGCTAAGTTTTGGAAGAGCAGTGAAAGGGGGAAGGAGACAAGATGAGCAAGTACAGGAAACTTTTTATTCAGAAAAGCACATTGAAATAGCCACTAAACAAATTGAGAAAGTAATCACGGAGGATAATAAGAGAGTGTGGACATACACAAATCTAATTAGACTCTTTGAGCTAGAGCTTGCTAAGACGCGCAACAAGTCAGCCCGGAAAAGAAGACACAAACCCAAATGTTGGTGGAATGAGGAAGTTAAGAGAGCCATAGCAAAACGTCAGGAAGCCTCTAGGGAACACAGACATGCTAAGCAGCGGGGTGAACCGTCAGATGATGTTGAAAGAAAATGGGAAGCCTTTCTAAGCTGTAGAAGGGCTGCATCCCTTCTGATCAATGAAAAGATTAGAAGAAAGGGAGCTCAGTGGCTGGCAGAAGTACATAAAAAAGATAGAAAGGCAGCTGCGAAATTTTGGAACCATCTAAACTCCCTAACAAATGAGACGAGTTTAGAGCAGAGTTTTATACCTACAGCCCAAGGCGCCAGGCTAGAGGGGGACGAAGCTATTGAATATGTAAGAACAAGGGTGACAGAAAAATTTCAACAAAGAAGTACTTTATGCACCAAAATAGACAAGGACGAGTCAAGTGGTGCAATGGCTCCATTTTCACAACGAGAGGGGGAAAGGGCTGAGAAAAGGGTTCCTAGTAGTACATTAACAGGCCCAGATGGCATTCCAATTAGGCTGATAAAGACATTAGGTCCGAAGTCTAAGCAGGCTTTGAGAGAGGCAGTGAGCAAAATAATAATCGATGGTGAAGTTCCCGATGGATGGAAACTTAGCAGGATGAGCATGATCTATAAAGGAATGGGGGACAAAGCTGACGTAAACAACTACCGTCCTATAACAGTGACATCAGTGGTCTACAGGCTGGCGATGCAGATTATAAAGGAAAGACTGCAGGCATGGATAGAAGATGAGGGGGTGCTGGGGGAACTGCAGAATGGGTTTCGGAAACACAGGAGGTTGGAAGACAATCTGTTCTCACTGACGCAGTGCATCGAAATAGCAGAAAATAACACAGGCCCCTGTGGCTAGCATTCTTGGATATCAAGGGAGCGTACGATAGCGTGGTTCAAGAGGAATTGTGGGGAATACTGGACACACTAGGCGTGGAACATGTAGTCACTAATCTTTTAAAGGGTATCTATAAAGGTAACAAGGTAGTTATAAGGGTGGAAAACAGGTATCCAAGCCTGCAGAGGTAAAACGGGGGCTGAGGCAGGGGTGCCCCCTGTCACCCTTATTATTCATGATGTACCTACAAGGATTAGAGGCAAAATTAGAAGGAAGTGGGCTGGGCTTCACCCTCTCTTTAGTTAAACAAGTAAAACTTATAGATTAGACACTACCAGCATTAATGTACGCAGATGATATAGTGCTAATGACCAACAACAAGGAAGATTTGCAGATATTGATGGACATCTGCGGTACTGAGGGAGATAGGTTAGATTTTAGATTCGGTAAGGAAAAATCAGCAGTCATGATTTTCAATGACAACGAAGGTAGTGAGCTTAGGATACAGGAGGTCACACTAGAGATAACAGATAAATACAAATATCTGGGCGTATGGATAAGCAATGGGACCGAGTACCTGAGGGAACACGAAATATACGTGACGACTAAAGGTAACAGGAATGCAGCAGTGATGAAAAATAGGGCACTGTGGAATTACAATAGGTATGATGTTGTGAGAGGAATATGGAAAGGGGTCATGGTTCCTGGGCTGACGTTCGGCAATGCAGTCTTGTGCATGAGATCAGAAGTTCAAGCAAGATTAGAAATTAAGCAACGTGGAATAGGTAGGCTTGCTTTAGGAGCTCACGGGAATACACCAAATCAGGGAGTACAAGGTGATATGGGATGGACATCATTTGAGGGCAGGGAAGCTAGCAGCAAGATAAAATTTGAGAAGCGATTGAGAGAAATGAAGGAGGAGTGTTGGGCTAGGAAGGTTTTCAGCTACTAGTACATGAAGAATGTCGATACAAAATGGAGGAAGCGAACCAGGAAGTTGACTGGTAAATAGAAAACAGCAGGTGGCCAAACAAAAAAGAACTATCGGTCAAGAAGAAAGTGAAGGAAACGGAGACTGACATGTGGAAAATGGGCATGATTAAGACGTCCGCACTAGAGATTTATCGAAGCAGGAAATTGCCAAGAAAAGAATCTATGATAATACTCGGGGTAGTTCTCTACTGTTTGAGGCAAGGACGGGAGTACTGCGAACCAAGACACATCGGGCCAAATACGAAGGCGTAGACACAGTATGCAGTGCGCGTGGAGAGGAAGAAGAAACTGCCGAACACTTGATAATGTTCTGTAAAGGGCTTCACCCTATAGTTCAGGATGATGGCGCAGAGTTTTTCAAAGCACTGGGGTTTAGGGACCGGGAGGGCAAAATAGACTTTAAGCAAGTAGACTTAACTAAGGAGGTTATCTGATTGGTGGCTAAAGTCAAGGCACGAGTGAAAATTAAACTCTTCACTGCAAAGTACGAATCCTCAAACTCACTTTTTAAGGAAAAAATAAATATAGCTTTGGGTTCATTAAGTATTACGGCATGGTGGCGCTAGCCACCGCCCGATCTAAAGGGTACAGCCATATCCATCCATTCATCCAATATATGATGAAAAGATGCGAGATGGTGGTACTTGGAGTGCTGAATAGATGGACGAACGGACACACACACAGATGCATGGATGGACGCATGAACGGACGCAGGCGCGGATGCATGGACGAACGCAGAAACGGACGCACGAACAGACGCATGCACGGACGGGTGGATGGACGCATGGATGGTCACACAGACGTACGCATGGACGGACGGAAGCAAGAACGAATGGACGGACGAATGCTTCGCCCCACTCCCCATCATTCGCTCCGTGGATATGCTGCCATTTTTTTATAGGAGCACAGAGTTACGACTCGGATGCGTGACACCTCCCTGACACGAACACCCACACTGTCCCACCCCCACACACCCACGCTTGCACACACGTACACCTGCTGACTTCACGCATGTTTGATGCAGTCTTCTCTGCTTTTCGTCCCAAGCGAAACAACTGGCGTAGTAATACACTGACTAACATATTTTACTATTTTTCACTTTTGTGGGTACAAAATAATAAACGCACTGCAATACAAAGGTATTGAAAGAGCGCCAAAGGTCATCAGCAGTAGAAGTATACAACGTTCAGCAAGTAAAATAAATGAAGAAAAATCGAAGCCTAATGTGTCTAGTGTTTCTACGTTATACTATTTCTGCGCCATTGTTTTTAATTTTTTGCTCTCTTTAGTCCTATTTATTTATATTTTTCTTGCAAATCCTTTTCCTCTCCGTCGTTCTATTTCTCACTTGTTTTCTCTCATTTTTCTAATTTTGTGCGTGGCTGCCCATGACAACGAACGACAGCTTGGATTCTTAAAGGGCCACTCATCAGGTTTGACAATTTTGAGCTGACAAGCGCAATGCGTAAACGAGGCGTTCATGATCACGTCTTCCGAAATTCACAACGCTACGCGCCGCGGAAATGGCTCAAATTTCAAGATGAACGCTGCTCCCCCTCCCTTCTACCGGCGCGCGCCTAGCAAATGAGGGCATGACGTGCGCGTATGAATGGCCCTACGTACATGGCAATGCAGTGACGTTGGTAATCTATGTAGACGATTCTGCTCTGACGTTACCAACAGTGACACGTGACATGGCGAAAATTATTTACCACAACATGCGTAGTTTATGTATTTGTTGCTTGGATAAAATAATAAATTTCAAGATAAATAATAAGACGCAATAAGGGATTGCGAGTGTTCTCTTTAATTTTTTTTCCCGTGAATTGCAACGAGAACTGGGGCTAATGTGCTTGCTGGCGTTTCGCATGCGTTCGTGTCCGCGGTCAGCCCATCGAGCTGACGACAGCCGTGGAACGCTCCTACGTGTTCGCGCACACATTGTGCTCATCTATTTTACTGCGTCTGAGCCGTCGTTTCCGAATTATTCCGCAGAAACAGGTAGTAGACGGAACTGCCCGCAACACAGTGATCTGTGTTTTGGAGGACCAAATAAAAATTTATCCAATCCAATTCAAGGCAGTAGACCACGACACGAAATAACGCTGCATGGTAAAGAAAAACGCCGCTCGCGTGGACGGGGATTGGGCTTGTCCGGGCACGTCATGCGTACGCGACCTCTTTGTCGGTTGCCGGAGAGGGTAGGGAAGAGGTTTGGCTTGCGAAGGCTACGTGGAGGAGCGGCAAGGGTTTCGAGCTCGCCTCCTCTCGTCCTCGCTTCGCGCCGCTTCAAAAAGATTGCCCGCAGCTTCCCTCGGGGGAACACTGAGGAGGATGCGGAGCATATAATTGGTTAACGGGGTGTTAAAGTGCGACTTACTTGGGTCGATGGCTAAATTGGTTAACGTGGTTGTGAAATGGGGTGTTAAATTGCGACTTAGTTGGGTCGATGGCTAAATTGGTTAACGTGGTTGTAGGAGGGGGTGTTAAATGAGTGAACACGTACACACGTATGCGAAAGGGCGGCGCTGGTCGAAGGGACGTCGATCATTGTGTTTGTGGATTCGTTGGCATTCATTTCACTGCGACCTTGGACGTCGACGCGCCGTACAAACCAACCGACGAGCGGCAACTGAGCGAGCGAGCGCCGACCTTGAGTATATATACAGCGCGACGGCGCATGCACTGTCAGCTGTTGATTGTTCTCGAAGCGCGACGGCGCATGCGCGTCCACTGGAGAATCAGGAGCATTGTAGAATGTTCTCGAAGGGGAGAAGCGCGCGCGGCACAGATGGTGGGTGACGGTGCATGCGCGCGTCAGCTGTCGAATGTTCGAGAAGGGGGAGAAGCGCAACGGCGCATGCGCGCGCGTCAGCTGCCGATGTTCTCGAAGCGCGACGGCGCATGCGCGCGCGTCAGCTGCCGATGTTCTCGAAGCGTGACGGCGCATGCGCGCTACATTATACACCTAGCGAATGTTCGTGAAGAGGAGAAGCGCACGCGGTGTGTAGAGGAGGAAGGGTGCACAGATGGTGGAGGAGTGAAGCGCGCGCGGTGTGTAGAGGAGGAAGGGATGCACAGA
The DNA here is from genome assembly GCF_043290135.1 of Rhipicephalus microplus. Lineage (NCBI taxonomy): Eukaryota > Metazoa > Arthropoda > Arachnida > Ixodida > Ixodidae > Rhipicephalus > Rhipicephalus microplus. The sequence goes on along the minus strand of NC_134705.1, from coordinate 165,808,546 downwards.
TGGTGGAAGGAGGAGGAGGAAGCTTGCGGACGGCGCCGCACTACAAGCCTCGAGTATTAGATGCTCCGCATCTAAAACACCGTTTTCTCAGCTCGTAGTAAACAGAGAGAGAGAGAGAGAGAGAGAGAGAGAGAGAGAGAGAGAGAGAGATAGAGAGGTAGACTTCATTACTTTCCGGCAGGTTGCTGGGCTGGGCTCCCACCTAGGAGCTAACGGAGAGACCATGTCTCCCGGCAGCTTCCTTGGCCTGCTGGATCGCCCAAAGTTGCTTCTCCAGGCCCGAACTGAGCAGCGCAGTACTCCAACGCACCCGAAGGTCCTCATTGGAGGCCGCGACCCCAGAATTTCTGACTAATTAAAAAAATTATGACACTACGTTCGTCATCGGACACCCAACCACTTCCACGGTCTCACTAAAATTTCGTATGGGGCCTGGTGAGGGGCCCTTTAAACTGCTTCCCACTGAATACTATCATCAAGACATTTTAAGAAAAAAAAGAAAAAAAACGATTTTTGGCACTAGCGTGCGCTTAACGTTCTGCGGATGGCTACACTACACGTAGTCTAGTCAGCGTTGAGCCTAGCAACATGAGTCGATGAAAGCACATGACAGCTCGGCCCCCGAGGTGCTCTGTCATTTAACTAAGTCGTAATTTCGTACTTTGGGCAACAGAAACCACTCGGTCTCCTATTTATTTCCTTAAGACGACTCAAACGCAACAGCCGTCTGTGTGTTCTCAACCTGTTTCATCAAACATTCTTTAGGCGAAGCATCTCAACACCGCACCATGTCCGTGTGTCGCCGTCATCTGCAGCAGGTGCATGGGAACGACCGAAATATCTGTGAACAACAACAAAAAAAAAGGTTATCAAAAAGCTGTCAACAAGATTAAACAAAATAAAAGACCATAACACCGTAAAAACGCCCACATTTCACCACCCATCAATCAAAACATATGATAGAACAAGCTGTTAACAAGAAGAACATAAAAACGTGATTACTTGAACAAAATGGGAGGCCCTGAATAATGATGTAAAACACACTGCCTCACCACATGAACATTCACTTTGTAAATATAGGTAGACTATGTTCCCTCGTGCTTCAGCATATAAACGCAACCGCCGCCGCCGGCCCTGTTGGGATACTTCTGAGTTTCTACAAAACCTTCCTTGAAACAATACAAGTCCATCTCTTGACAATGCTAAATGGGCTTCTTGCTGACGGGACCAGACAGAATACGTTCCGAGAGAGCAGAGTTATACTCTTGCTTAAAAGAGAGGGAGAGCCGTCCGATCCAAGGGCGTGGAGGCCCATTTCTCTACTTAACTCAGATTATAAGATATTGAGAGCCATCTTTGCACAACGCATAACTACCATTCTACCGGAAATAGTACCCGACATACAAACATGCTGTGTTCCAGGTCATACGATCTATTCCTCGCTTGCGCTGACTCGCCATTTGTTTACGTATGCTACAAGAACACAAATATCTGGCATTTTTGTTTCCTTGGACCAAAAAAACAGCTTTTGATCACGTCGAATGGAACTATCTCTTCGCTGTGCTGGAGTGTTACGTCTTCCCAGCACGTTTAACCGACGTCATCCACTTACTCTACACTGACTTAGAAACGTCATTAGTAGTGAATGGCTATACATCTGAACCTATTGCAGTGCGCAGGGGCATTCGACAAGGCTGTCCCCTCTCCGCAATTCTCTTTGCATAGATCAATTATTAAAACAAATTCAGAAATGCACTTCGATACAAGGTTTTCCTCTCCCAGGCATGGGCGAAGTGAAAGTAGCGGCATATGCCGATGACATCTCGTTGTTTATTCGGAACATAGATAGCTACAGAGCCTTCTTGCGAACTTTTCACACGTATAGTTACCTGACGGGAGCACGTCTAATCCCGGAAAAAGCAAGGCATTGTGCTTTGAAGTGAACATTGAAGAGTTCCTTGATGGCGTACAAATCGTTCAAGGAGTTAAAGTTTTAGGTGTAACTTTCCTTTCGACTAGTGAGGTACCCCGCGCAACATAGAAAGAGATCCAACGCGAAGTGGACAGGCGCATTGAAGTCGCCAGAATTTTTCATTTACCTTTCACTGAAAGAGCTTATCTTATTAAATCAAGCATAGCAGCGCCTCTGCTTTATGCAGCCAGAATTGCTCGATTACCTCGTCGGGTTTTGTTGAGAATGGCCACTGCGTGTGGATCCTTTTTTTGGGGGGTGGGGGGGGGATGGCCACGCTTAAGCTGTTGCTAGAGCCCTGGTCCGCCTACGAGTAAAATGGGGAGGGCTCAGCTTGCCAAACATTGATGTAATGAGCCGCATGTTGGCTCTCAAAAACACCTGGCCATTCTTAGAAAACTTATCGTATCGAGGCAGGCAACTTGTGTGTCTGCTAGGCACCTCTAGAAGGTTTTTTAATTTAACAAACGACACGGGACCAGCTCCTGAACAGCCACCGGCGTATTACACGCATGTGCGAAAATCTTTGCAACAATGGTGGAATGATTTTCCAGTCCAAGAACTGATGGAAATGTCTCCCACCGGCATGAGTGAACAAATAGCTTTTAAAAGTCTAACTGAGCAACAGTGCCGGAAATGCTGCGTAAAAAGACGTTGGTCTCTTACAAACACGTCCCTCCTCTCCGAAGTCCGTGATCTAAACTGGCTTAAAAAATGGGAAGCTTTACCAACGGCCGACCGCCTTGCCGCGTGGGGCGTGGCGCCCTCCGCCACATGCCCACAGTGCGGTCGCGTCGAAACACTGAACCATGTCTTCCGTGGATGTATAGTAGCACGCACTTTTTGGTGCAAGGTTACCAGTATGTTCCAAATAAGTATGCAGTGGAAGTCCCGCCACAGGGATGACTTTGTCGAACTCTTAATGGCTATCGGAGCCTACGTTTTATGGAAGCGGAGGGGACTGGCCCACCTGAGGGGACGCCCTCAGAGAGCCATGTTTCCTCTGCTACATCGCTTAAGAAATGTAATGCTTGTGCATCTCAATGAATAACTAGTCATGCTGGGAGAGGAGACCTTCCTCCGACGCTGGTCTACGCGATTCATTATTGTAAAAAACAAAAAAGTGTCCATGCCTTTCCTCCCCTACTGAGGAGGTAGGCTAGAGCTTGTACCACTGTGACATTAGTGTGTATTTTTCTTTTCTTCTTTAGAAACGTGTCTTTTTTGTGCAATATTGTTCTTGAGCACGAGAACAAACTGTCCTCACAGGTGAATGCGAAAACGTCACCTTCCACTGTGAATGACCCCCCCCCCTTTTATTGCATATAGCCTACTGTTTATATGAGTTTACTCATCTCGATGTTCATGAACGATCTGTCCTTGTACAATTTTTGCAGTGTACATCACTGCATACACAAATAGGTTATTTTCGCTTTACATAACAGCTTGCATTGTACATACGCTTTGATCATTACTGTCCATTTTTCTGTGTGCACATAAGCTATGTAAGATATATCCGGAAATAAAATTCTCTTAAACCAGGAGACAATTTTTGCATTGTACATCACTGCATACGCAAATAAGTTCTTTTCGCTGTATACACCAGCTCCCATTGTACATACGCATTGATCATCACTCTCCTTTTTTCTGTGTGCACATAAGGTATGTAAGACATATCTTGAAATAGAACTATATTAAACCAGTGGATTGATACTTTCCTTGTGAGCTGCTATACCAAGGAACAACTTTCAGCTCTCCCATAGTAGAGTACCAAGTACTCTAAATCGTGGAACACTTTTTTTTTCTAAACGCAATGGCCTATACTGTGCTGGCATATGCTCGTGAAGCGTGCTCCCTCCGCTTGAATGATTTTACTGAAACAGCAGACGCCTTTTCTTAGCGATCAGCTCGGCCGTTGCGGCACCTGACGCAATATATTTACACCAAGCTATATTTTATACGCGGCCTATGCGATATGCTTCGGTAGTGTGACCCGAGATCGAATGCAATGCACCAGTGCACACGAACTCCAGAACCACTCCCACCAGATACCTAAATGAACGATTATTGTCTCCTTCAACGCTTTCGTTGTTTTTGCTGTTTTTACTTCATGTACAAGCTACGTGTACAATACGACTTCCCCCTACTGATAAATTAGAATAACAAGAGTAGAGCTACAGCGCAACAGCGCGCTGTGGCCAATTTATTAGGAGCGAATCACCTTATGCGCCCGTGATGTCCGAGCATTGTCGAGGCTCGTCGTCGTTCCTAGTCGAAGCGCAAGTGCGAAACGTCTGTTCGCAATGTGTTCTGCAGAGCGTACATAGCATGCATATGGTGTAAAACATTATCTGTGTGCAATACCGTTCAGAGAGCGTACGTATAGTGCGCGTATGCCTCAAAACAATATATGTGCACGACACCTTCTACAGAGCGTGCATAGCGCGCATATGGTTTAAAACTTTTTCATAGACATTATTTACATCGTTTATTACTTCGTCTATAAAGCTTTGCTCCATGATCAGTGTTCACTTCGTCAATTTGCAGTCACATTTAGTTATTATTTTTTATTCATGTCATACCCATAGCGCCTCACGGAGTTTTACAGTATGAGGAAAACTGAACGAAATAAACGCCTATTGCACGAAACTATCGCAATGTCGATTTCATGTCTACTTTAGGTGGGAGGTCTCCTCGTTCCAGCAACCTGCTGGCCTTCACCGCCTCCATGGCCTTGGCAAATAGAAAGCAAAATTAAAGCGTGCAGTGTGTCAGCAAGAACTAGCAGAGCAAAGACCAAACACATGAATACATATACAAGAAGCCCCACCGCGATGGTCTAGTGGCTAAAGGATTCGGCTGCTAACTCGCACGTCGCGGGATTGAATCACGGTTGCGGCGGCTGCATTTTCGATGGAAGCGAAAATGCTGTAGGCCCGTGTGCTTAGATATGGATGCACTTTAGAAACAACCCCTGGTGGTCGAAATTTCTGGAGCCCTCTACTACGGCGTCTCTCATAATCATATAGTGGTTTTGGAGATGGCAAACCCCACATATTAATCGATCAATTACATGTACCAGAAGCTGTGTTTAGAAAAAGTTTATTCTATCGTGGGACGCAACAAACATATTATTACACAAGAATAATACAAGAATACAAGAAGATGTGTGTTTAGAAAAAACTTGTTGACGATTTAGAGTACTTGGTATTCTACTATGAAAGGTCTGAAAGGCGTCCCAAGATAGCTTGTCTGTTTGTCCACCCTTAACGCGAAATTGCTACTCTAAACAGCCTCATTATTGTACCTATGACAGATTAATGCAGCTTTCTCTTAGCAGAGTACGATAGCCCTTTCATTTTTCTTTAAAAACCGAACGAAAAGTCCCGTCTTTGTGTTTGTCATTGGTTTTCAGACTACGTACAGCAAGCTACGTGGACGATGAAACGTTTTTTCTGTATTGAATAGCGTGCATCCCGAAAACAACCTTTATTCGAGCACCTTTTTCTGCATTGATGGGTTCTTTTTTGCTCTCCCAAAGCAGAGTAGAATGTAGTCTAAACTGTTTCCTAAAAAAGGGAACAAAAAAACATTCTTTGTCCTAATGAATAAAGACAGCAGAAAATTGTAATATTATATCAAAAGCATACACTGTAAAGCTTTAAATGGTTATTTCGCAAGCTTTACTTGCACAGACAAACACAGTTACTTTTGCGACACACACCGCTCGCGAGCCTGTCCACCATCAGGTTAGAGTATTGTAAGTTGGGCTAGATAGTAAAGCAGCACTTTTGGATACAGCGCGAGACCTACGCGAAAGTTTTTGCCGATACAGAAATTTTGTTGAAACAAAGTTCCCACATTACTAGACAAATGATAGAAGCAATACTTAATAAAGGAATAGATGGTGCATGTGTCCGTGAGCCATCGTAGTATCTCATGGACAAACAGCTCGCCTCTCTTCTCAGCTCATGTACCGTTAGGTAATACGATATGTCACTTTTTTATTCTATTTTAATTGATTGATACGTAGGGTTAATGTCCCAAAATCACCATTTGATTATGAGAGACGCCGTAGTGGAGGGTTCCTGAAACTTCGACCACCTGGGGTTCTTTAACGTGCACCCAAATCTGAGCACACGGGCAACAACATTTCTGCCTCCATCGGAAATGCAGCCGCCGCAGCCGGGATTCGATCCCGCGACCTGCGGGTCAGCAGCCGAGTACCTTAGCCACTAGACCACCACGACGGGGCTATTCTATTTTAAGACTTCTTCGTAATGCTGATACGTTTCTTTATTGTGTTTTTGTTTTTTCATAACTTTCACATTCATGTGTCCTTCAAATAAAGCTTTTCAGTTGTGAATCAGCGTTCGTTTTGTGTCCCTTCCTTTCACTTGCGTCTTCGTCGGTCTCGAGCTGTAACAAAAAAATGACGCAAACATCAACCTAAAATTGTGGACCATCTTTCAGACATCCGTGGCATTTAGCTTGAACGTGACACCGTACTGCGACATGATAGGGCTGAGGGCGAATTTGATATTCTTAGGTTAGCCCCCCTCCCTCTCCTACCTTTGTGTAGGGTAGCATACAAGCCCGCCTAGATTGGTGAACATCCCTGCCTCTCCTTTCCTTCCTGTTCTTTCCTTCTTATAGTCTGCGCACTTCATGGTTAAGGGCGTACGTACAGGACTTAGCATGGTCGGAAATCTGTGGATGCCGCAATTAAAGAAAAAGTGATATAAAAGCAGGGAACGGTTTGGGAGCATGTGCAGGTGCAAATGGTAAAAAGATCCTTAGGAATCCCACACCATGGCATTCGACGTTTCCCGCTGTGCATACTGGGGATTTATGATGCACTATTAAACGTCAACTAAGATGTAATGAATTTATGATACGACAATAGTTTTATACAATTTTTTTGCAAGTTCTCACGGCTACTACTATAAGAACTACCTTTACTGGACCGGACTCGTGTAATACAGAGACGTGGGGTTGTACCTTACTGCCCGAATGAAAATATTGCGCAAGAGTGGGTCTTCAGTTTTGAGCTAACGGCTCGCTGTTCGAGCAATTCTCTAGCCATTTCGAACCATTTCTCGCGTCCCCAACAACCATTGTACAACCCTCCTGGAGGGGGAAGGGACGGTAGAAGGGTAAAGGTGGTTCAGTCTCGGCTAAGCGGATTTTATCAAATCCTGACGAATGGCTCTGAAGCCGGCTTTTGCAGCTGAAGCCGATGAGCTCCCAAAAATCTCGAGATACAGATAGCTGCGATGAGTGAAATGGTGGCTATAGTTGATGAATGATGATAGCACTGCGTGAAGTAATAAAGAAAAAAAGGAGCTGCTACGTTTTTGCGTGTTCAAAAAAACGCTGCTGTTTCATTACCGTTTCTTTATTACATCCTTTAACTTCGTGATTAAAAAGTTCGGGACATAGTCGCATGTATCACGATTACTCATACAAGCTTATGCCGATATTCCTCCGGTAGGTTTGAAGAACTAGCTGAATTCGCTTTTCAAATTCATCAATGAGCTGTTGGTGTTGCGCGATAAACTTCCTTTCTGGCCCACTAAAGGAGGAAGAAGTCGGTAGCTGCAGTACTCCTTGCAAGACTCCTTGTAAAGGCCCAAGACGACGTAACCATGCAGCCTCCTAGAACATGTGTTCCGAGCAACGTACGGACCCGCATTTCAAGTACGAAGCACTTAAAGGGATCTGGGACGTCGCGTGCTCTCGTATGCTGTCGTGTAATATCGTCGTCGCTCAGCGCAAAGCGATTGAGTTATTCTTGAAGGAAGAGAAAACAGCACCTAATTCACACGGCGCAGTGCCCTGTAGGGGATGGGATAAGGGAATAAAAAGAATAGTAGAAAGAGCAAGACATAGAACAAGAAGCCCTCCTCGCATACGAGTGAAGAAAGAGCTTAGAAGAGGTGGGAAAGAGGAAGGACATGGTGGAAGGAGTCCGAGGACGGGGAACCGATCGGCGAGAGACACAGAGCGTCAGGAGATCGCCGATGGCAGGGCGATCGGCGAGAGCTATGCTGGCGTCGGGGATCGCGGACGGCACAACCGTTCCGCACGGAATCCAGCAAGCGAGTCCGCGCAGAGCAGGCGAAAGTGCATGTAGCTTATCTGTGGCATGTTGAGCGCGCACTTGTCTTGTCTTGTCTTGTCTTGTCTCCTGGGAGATCTTGGCTCATACCCACATGGGGGATTGGCCACACTGTACCTCATAATAGGTCATTTTTTACAACGCAAAAAAAATAAAGAGAAATTAGATAGGAACAATAATAATGTTCCTTTGAAAAAACGTGAAAAATTGCAGAAGAATGCGATAAACCAGATTATATAAAGCAAATTAACAAGAATGAGGAAGGGGGAGAAAGAATTGGATATATCTGGCAGTACCACTAGCAGCGTATCCTTCCGGTTGCCTGAATGAATTTATGTAGCGCTGACAGAATAGCACTGCGGCCCACACCCAACTGACTGGCTCCAAACGATAATAGGGTGGATGTATTGACTGGCAATCCGAGCATACCAATCGGTCTTTCAAGAATTATTCGGCACAGTGAGGCCGAATACTTACGCCAGAGAGAAGTCTTCTTCTTCCTTTAGTTCTCCGATAGCTATGATGATCATATAAAGGGCGGTGCACTCTCGAGGCTCGTGCTATCGTATGTTCTCGTCGCTTGACGTAACGAATAAAATACCATGTATAAAAATTGAAAAAAAAAGAAGACAAATGAAGCGAGAAACAGAAAGAGAAAGGAGCATAGAAATTAGGAAGATATGTAGAGTTTAACGTCCTAGAAAATGGGAAGGCAAGTTAAAACAAAAGAAAAAAAACCTAAAAAAGAGATGAAGACAGTGGAGGAAACAAAACAAAAAAAAGACCGAAGAGATACACGCACAAAAAAGGATGCTTATCTCCGTACTCTCTTCAGACTATATAAGCATCACTAGTGCAAAGCTGCCTTGATTTTGTTTGATGTCATGTTTATGGTGCCTCCAATTACTGAAACAATGTGTGCAATGAATTGCGGATTTTGGGCAACGAGATTTTTCTTGTGTCTTTAAAATTCATTAAACTATTCGAAAAGCTATTAGAATTTCGTTCGAGGGAATTGTCCCTCAACTCATCCTTGTGCACTCGGCGATGTCACGTTACCCACACCTGTAGCCTCTCTTCTAATTCGCTGCCGTTCTTTATTGTACGAGCGAGTTTCTTCCTGTCAGACTTATGTAGTTTAAATCACTCTTTGTTTACCAGCAGTAACCTCTCTTCTGTCACGACACCGCGTCTGCTCTTTTGCTCAAAGCTCACTCCAGCAAAAGTTTCGACACTCCGAGAAAAATAGAAAAAAAAAGCACAGAACGTAAGGAACCGCTGTCGAAGTTGCGCATGCATCAGCATATTTCACGGCAGCAAGCCGCATCCTGTCACACACACAACAAAAGGCCGTATTTTATTTTCCCGCCAGACCAATTCTGAGCGGAATCTTCTTCCTCGGATGAAAATCGCTGAGTGAGCGGTTGCTCATGCTCGCAAAAAAAATGTTGAAGACACGATCTTTTAGCGGCAAACCCTCAAAGTGACGGACGGTTCATCGATCAAACGAAAGAATGACAGAAGTAAAGAATAGCGGAGACGTGTGAACGGTTGTCAAAGGCATGAGTTGCGACCCGCGCTTTCAAGAGCTTTATTGCATCGGTGTATAGCATCTGCACTTTCTTGTTATGAAGCGTGGAAATTAAATATAAGAGCAGAGCAACAGACAAAGACTCAAGTGTGTGTGTTATCTTTCTCAGTCATTGCCTCTCGCGCAGTTCTTAAATTTAAACTCTCTTGTTATTTTGCTGGTCGCCCGCGAACCAGCGAAGTCTTCGAAGGCATTTGAATGTTCGGGTTTTTTGTTTCTCCAAACTATGTCTCCCCGATTTCATATCGCCAAGCCGTGCCGCTGTATTTTGGGATCTTCGAACGTCGATATTGCATTTTTTATAAGAGCACCAAGTTACGACTCGGATGCGTGACACTTCCCTGACACGAACACCCACACTGTCCCACCCACACACACCCACGCTCGCACACACGTACACCTGCTGACTTCACGCATGTTTGAGGCAGTCTTCTCTGCTTTTCGTTCCAAGTGAAACAACTGGCGTAGTAATCCACTGACTAACATATTTTACTATTCTTAGGGGCGAAGCTCCTTAATGCGGATCCCGTTTGTCCCTCGTAGTCGTAGTCGCAATCGTCATCAGCATCATCATCATCGGCCTGACTACGTCCACTGCAGGACAAAGGCCTCTCTCATGTTCCGCCAGTTAACCCGGTCCTGTGCATGCTGCTGCCAATTTATACCCGCAAACTTCTTATTCTCATCTGCCCACCTAACCTTCTGTCCCCCCCTAACCCGCTTTCCTTCTCTGGGAATCAAGTTAGTTACCCTTAACGACCAGCGGTTATCCTGTCTACGCGCTACATGCCCGGCCCATGTCCATTTAGTCTTCTTGATTTCAGCTATGATATCCTTAACTCCCGTTTGTTCCCTAATCCACTCTGCTCTCTTCTTGTCTCTTAAGGTTACACCTACCATTTTTCTTTCCATTGCTCGCTGCGTCGTCCTCAATTTAAGCTGAACCCTCTTTGTAAGTCTCCAGGTTTCTGCTCCGTAGCTAAGTACCCGCAAGATACAGCTGTTATATACCTTTCTCTTGAGGGTTAGTGGCAATTTACCTGTCATAATTTGAGAGTGCTTGCCAAATGTGCTCCACCTCATTCTTATTCTTCTAGTTACTTCAATCTCGTGGTTTGGCTCCGCGGTTATTACCTGCCCTAAGTAGACATAGTCTTTTACAACTCGAAGTGCACTATTACCTATCTCGAAGCGCTGCTCTTTTCCGAGGTTGTTGTACATTACTTTCGTTTTCTGCAGATTCATTTTAAGACCTACCTTTCTGCTCTCCTTGTCTAACTCCGTAATCATGAGTTGCAGTTTGTCCCCTGAGTTACTCAGCAATGCAATGTCATCGGCGAAGCGCAGGTTACTAAGGTACTCTCCATTAACTCTTATCCCTAACTGTTCCCATTCTAGGCCTCTGAAAACCTCCTGTAAGCACGCGGTAGGTAGCATTGGGGAGATTGTGTCCCCCTGCCTTACACCCTTCTTGATTGGTATTCTGTTGCTTTCTTTGTGAAGCACACCGTAGTCGTAGTGCGTAACCAGTGTCACATTTTCACCTGCAAGGTGGTGCCAGTGGGAGATTTTTCCTGTGCGTTGTTGAGCAATAAAAAGTTCGCGGCGTGCACGTTACCTCAAAGTCGAATGCTCCTGTCTTTTATTACCCATTAGCAGCTATCGGCATGTACATGTTGCACTATCTGACAAGAAAGGGTTGCTACGTTATACTCCCTGGGCGTAACTTTTTTGGTTTTAGAAAGGTTTAGCGAGCATTGAGCCACAGTGCCATAAATACAATGAACTAGTATATACCATGAACTTGAGGTAGTTAAAGGTGGGAAGTAGACACGAAGCGCAAGCCGTAAGAAAGTAAAAGCCGAATTCTCCTGTCTCTCATTCCCATTAGCAGCCATTGGCATGTACATTCAGCACTATCTCACAGGAAAAGGTTGCTACGTTATACTCGCTGGGCGTAACCTCCTTGGTTTTAGCAAGGTTTAGCGAGCGTTGGGCCGCAGTGCCATGAATACAGTGAACTAGTATATACCATGAACTCGAGGTGGTTAAAGGTGGGAAGGAGACCCGAAGCGCAAGCCGTAAGAAAGTGTGCGTGTGCCACCTCTCGTTTAGTCCTTGAAATGTCCGCTGGATGGCGGTGCTTCTATATGGGGAATAGGGAGCCTACATGAACGGCCGTTTTTAGGGTGGAGTCATCTTAATAAGTGCTTTCAAGAAACTCAGCCAAAACCAGCGGGCAACGGGGCACGCTGTTGCCAGCTTCCACCAAATTCAGCATAGTTTTCTGTGCGCCGCCATTTTGGAGCCAGCCGCCGCTCCCTCCAGCTACGCGAAGTACGGCGCAACAAAAAGGAGCCGACCGTGTGACGTCATCATGAAGTCAGAGAGCTCCGAAATTTGCGACAAACAGCTAGAATTTAATTCAGCTGGACTATTCAGCATTATTGTAGGGAGGCGACCGAGCATGTATACCTACGCACGGCGTTGGTGCCCAGCCCTTTTAACAACTCACAACACCTGGGCTTTTGACAGCGGCGGTTCTCAGGGTCATGTAAGCGACCCAGTTCTAAAAGTGAGCGCACGAAGAAATTCGCAGCCCACACACAAACACTTGCGACATAATACTGAGGTTACGCTGACACGAACGCAAGCGTGGCAACAGCTCAGACTAGCGAGCGCGTCTCCGTACGAACGCGTGGACGCGTCCCGTTTGTGGGCTTCCTACTCGCAATGCGTGGACGCAGTAACGACAACTTCGGTTATCTACTCATTCGCGAACACCGCGAAACACATATACGTGTGCCGCAGGAAAAACAGTGAACGAAATACGCAGTACTCATGGAGCAAATACGAGACGCACTGGTGGGCTCCCAGCCATCTCGCTTCACTTGAGCCAGCCATAGTTGTCGTCGGCCATAGCTCGCTGGGAAGCGGAACATTCGCACCCCCTTTCTGTTGTGGTTAGTGCAGAGCGGTAGGCAGCATCCAGGCATTCTAAGGCTTCACCGACAGCGTTTAACACGCTACCGCAACGTTCGACGCCGTATTATTAGAACTAAACGCAACCGGGCGTAGACGCAGTGCGGGCACCAAGATGGGGCGACAGCGTGGTGTTGCTGTCTGGCAACATTGTGTTTTGGCGGGCGGCAGTTCGTTGGCGGCATGTAGTGGGTCAAAGGCTGACATCACCCTAAAAACGGCCGTTCATGTAGGCTCCCTAATGGGGAATATATGATGAAAAGATGCAAGATGGTGGTACTTGGAGTGTTGAATAGATGGAAGAACGGACACACAGACAGATGCATGGATGGACGCATGAACGGACGCAGGGGCGGATGCATGGAGGAATGCAAGGACGGACGCACGAACAGACGCACGCACGGACGGGGATGCATGGATGGTGACACAGACGGACGCATGGACGTACGGAAGCAAGAACGAATGCTTCGCCCCACTCCATCATTCACTCCGTGGATATGCTGCCATTTTTTTCACTTTTGTGGGTACAAAATAACAAATGCCCTGCAATACAAAGGTCTTGAAAGAACGCCAAAGGTCATCAGGAGTAGAAGTATACCAAACTCAACAAGTAAAATAAATGGAGAAAAATTGAAGCCTGATGTGTCTAGTGTTTCTACGTCAAACTATTTCTGTGCCATTGTTTTGTTTGCTGTCTTTATTTCTGTTTATTTATACTTTTCTTGCAACTCCTTCTCTTTTCTTCTCCGTCGTTTTGTTTCTCGTTTGTTTTCTCTCATTTTTTAAAATTTTGTCAGTGCCCGCACACGACAACGAACGACAGCTTGGATTCTTATATGACCACTCACCAGGTTTGACAATTTTGAGCTGACAATTGCAATGCGTAGTCGAGGCGTTCATGATCACGTCTGCCAAAATTCGCAACGCTACGCGCCGTGAAAATGGGTCAAATTTCAGTATGAACGCTGCACCCCCCTCCTTTTGCGGGCACGCGCCCAGAGAATAAGGGCATGACGTGCGCGTACGAAAGGCCCTACGTACATGGAAATGCAGTGACGTTGGTCTTGTACGTAGACGAGTATGCTCTGACGTTGCCAGCAGTGACACGTGACATGGCGAAAATTATCTAAAGGGTTACTCACCAGGTTTGACAATTTAGAGCTGACAAGCGCAATGCGTAGACAAGGCGTTCATAATCACGTCTGCCAAAATTTACAACACTACTCGCCTTGGAAATCGGTCAATTTTGAAGATGAACGCTCCTCCCCCTCCCTTCTGCCGGTGCGCGTCTAGAGAATGAGGGCACGACTTGCGCGTATGAATGGCCCTACGTACACGGCAATGTGGTGACGTTGGTCCTCTACGTAGACCACTTTGCTCTGACGTTGCCAACAGTGCACATGACATGGCGAAAATTACTTAACATAACATGCGTATTTTATGTATTTGTTGCTTGGATAGAATAATATATCTCTAGATACATAATAAGACGCAATAAGTAATTGTGAGCGTTCTTTCTGTATTTTTTTTCCAGTGAATTGCAAAGAGATGCGGGGTTAATGTGCTTGCTGCGTTTCGCATGCGTTCATGTCCGTGGTCAGCCCATCGAGCCGACGACAGCCGTAAAGCGCTCCTACGCGTTCGCGCACTCATTGTGCTCATCTATTCTACCGCGTCTAAGCCAGCGTTTCCGAATCATCCCGCAGAAACAGGCAGTAGACGGAACTGCCCGCAACACAGTGATATGTATTTTGGAGGACCAAATAAAAGTTTATCCAATCCAATCCAAGGCAGTAGACCACAACACGAAATAACGCTGCACGGTAAAGAAAAAAAAAAAAAAAAAAACGCCGCTCGCGTGCGCGGGGATTGGGCTTGTCCGGGCACGTAATGCGTACGTGACCTCTTGGTCGGATGCCGGAGAGGGTAGGGAAGAGATTTGGCTTGCAAAGGCTACGCGGAGAAGCGGCAAGGGTTTCGAGCTCGCCTCCTCCCGTCCTCGCTCCGCTCCGCTACAAAAAAAAAAAAAAAAAGCTTTTTCAGCTTGTAGTGCACCAATTGAAAACATTTTTGTGGCAAAACGTTCCTCAACGGACACCCAACAACTTGCATGGTCTAACTAAAATTTGGTAAGGCACCTGGTGAGGGGCCCTTTAAACTGCTTCCCACTGGATATTATTATCAAGTCGGTTGACGAACAAAAGAAAGAAGAACGCTTTTTGGCCCTAGCGCGCGCTTAACCTGCTGACCCACAGGTTGCTGGATCAAATCTCGGCTGCGGCGGCTGCATTTTCGATGGAGGCGAAAATGATGAAGGCCCGTGTGTTTAGATTTGGGTGCACGTTAAGGAACCCCAAGTGGTCGAAATTTCCGGAGCCCTCCACTACGATGTCTTTCATAATCATATGGTAGTTTTGGGATGTTAAACTCCACATATCAATCAATCAATCAATCAATCAATCAATCAATCAATCAATCAATCAATCAATATATCTATCTATCAATCAATCAGCGTATGCTTAACGTGCTGCGGATGGCTACACTATACGTAGTCTAGCCAGCGTTACGCCAAGCAAGATCAGACGAAGAAAGCACATGACATTTCAGCCCCTGAAGTGCTCTGTCATTTTACTAAGTCGTAATTTCTTACTTTGGGCAACAAAAACTACTCGGTCTCCTATTTATTTCCTTAAGACGACTCAAACGCAACAGCCGTCTTTGTGTTCTCTGTCTGTTTCATCTAACTTTCTTTAGGCGAAGCATCTCAAGACCGCATAATGTCCGTGTGTCGCCGCCATCTGCAGCAGATATAACGCAGGGGCATGGGAACGACCAAAACATCTTTGAACAACGAAAAATGTTATCAAAAATCTGTCGACAAGAACAAACACAATAAAAGACCATAATACCGTAAAAACACCCACATTGCACCACCCATTAATCAAAGCATATTAGAGAACAAACTGTTTACAAGAAGAACGTAAAAACGCGAATACTAGAACAAAATGGGAGGCCCTGAATAATGATGTGATACACACTGCCTCACCATATTAACATCCACTTAGCAAATTTCCACTTCACCTTCACTTGTTCCACTGCGCTTCCGAGCGTTGTCAGGGGCCTTCCCGCGGGACGGCTTTATGCTCTCCCATAGCAGAGTCACAGAGAAATAAAAAAAAGGTTAAGAGTGGACACCATAGAGAAAGAAAAAGACAAGAGAGGACACTCCAAGAAACCTGGCCTCAGGAAGTGCGTCACGACTACGTAACGAACTAGTGCTCTCACCAAACTTCAGAGGACGCAAGCGCAAAAAAAATAAACAAAAAAAACTGTTATAATCAATGCAATAGAATTGTTTTACAAAATAATAATTATACACCCAAATCTGGTATGTTCTCTATACATAAAAACAATTTATTCAACACACCTTACGCGATTATTTTTCTTCAGCCGTACTGTCATAAACACCATCCACCCAGCGACAAGCCCATGCATGACTGACAGCGGGAAGCTTTCGTCGCTTTCGTCAACGTCGGCTGCGTCGGCGTTTTCGTGCGTGAGATAACAGGTGAGGCACGTTTTCACGCGAAGCTTGTTGAATGACATGTTGTTGGGCTTGTTGGGTCATTTTAAAAAAAAAAACGGTTACACCTGCGCGAATAAGACACCATGCAACAAACATAGAAAGATGCACACACACACGTTGCGCCTCGTGTGTGCGAGTTTGTTTCTTACGTGGCGTCTCATTCACGCAGTTGTAACTTTTTTCTGAAGCTTGTAAAGACGGGGAGGCTCGCTAAAAAGAAAGTTTGCGGCTCTATGCGGCGGATAGACGGGAACATTGTGCAACGTATGCATTATAGCAAAGGCGGCACGGCGTCAAGCCGAGGCGACGCGTGCTGCGTCTGCCACGGACGCGAGCGTCTGTGCGCTGAACATAGCTGGGCAGCGTCATAGGCTCGGTGCAAAATATTGAGAAGCGTTCGCTGGGCCTCGCATGCTTCACGACGCGTTCCCCGAAGGCTCGGAACACGAATAACTCTTGGTGTACCGGAGGGAAATCTGGACTAGTTAAGTGGCCATCATCTTCTTTTCTTCGCTAGCCTTGTGCCACTAGTGCAAGCTGCCCACAAATTTTTTTTTGCTGTGTTTCGGCGGCAGGGGGGGGGGGGGGCGCTGCGACCGCTCGATGGTGACGGACGCACTCCACATCGCCTCTGTAGATTTTATGCTATTTCTGCGGACATCCACCTTGGTACCCCTGAGACTTGGATTTATCGTCACCGCCAAGTTCTCCGCTTCGCCTAGACAGCACCTTCGTCCAGGTGGGTCCAGTTTTGACAACTTGAGGGACGCCCTTCACTCCCGGCTAAAACGCCGCCTCGCTAAGGGCTCTCAGCCCGGCGATGGCGGCCGCTAACGTGGTTACGGGCTATGATCCTACCTCAAGCCAAATGCTGTCTATGGAGATTTCATCCTCCGAAAACACCATGCCATCAGAAGATGAATACCTCGACGACATAGTGAGACTGTGGCAACGCAAGCAAGCGAAATCGAAGTCTGCGTCTCAACAACAACGAGACGCCACAGCGGGCCACCATTCCCCAGCCTTGCAAGGAACGCCGGCGCGCCATCCCTCCAGTGGTGTGCTTACCTCTGCTCCGTCATCGCAGCCAGCGAAGCAACGCAAGTGGCGTCCGCGTCAAACTCCTCGCCTCTCTCGCGACGACTACATCGTAGTAGTGAAACCTCGAGTTCCCTGCGAGCTACGCACATTTGTCCCGGCCGATCGCGTGGGCGACGCCATCCACAGCTACCTCGGCGACCGGACTACCACGCAAATTCAAGTGTGGCCAATCTGGGAACAGAACATCTTGGTCTGTAGCACCACCATTTTGCCTATGGCACAGCGACTCTTTGGGGACTTCCAGCTGCAAGTGGGGGATGAGCAGCTGCCCGTTCGAGGCCACGCCAAGGCACCAGGGGATACATGCAGGGGCGTCATCAACGTAAACCCTGCTGAAAGCCCGGAAAAGATAAAGTCTGAACTGTATTGGCCTCGAGGGACTATCCTTGCGGTCCGCAAACTCGGAGATTCCGCGGCGGCGGTGGTGACTTTCGAGGGCACGAAGTTACCCCGCTTCCTCTTCTACCACTGCGTGGCGACGTACATCCGCGCCTACAAGAAAACGGTCCTGGTTTGCACCAAGTGCGGTACCATCGGCCATCGACCACCTCAGTGTCCTCACCCCGCTCCAACGCAGTGTGCCAAATGTGGAACCCCCGCACCTGCAGGTCTCAATGCCCACGACTGCCACCCCAAGTGCCTCCTCTGCCACGGCGCCCATGAGACTGGGACCAGTGGCTGCACGGCAAAATATCGAAAATATTGGAAACGCAAGCAGCCCTCAACATCTGCTCGAGGGACCACCTCATGTTCGTCACAGCCGGACAGCGGCACCAACCTGCATCAGTCGGCTCCACCACTCCACGCCGACACTCAGTCATTCCCACCGCTCGAAGCACCAGCGGTGGTACCTCAGGTGAGCAGTTGGGCAGGGAAAGCTGCTTCTAAGCCTCTCTCACCCCCTTCTGTCGATCCTCCTTCTCCCGAACTTGTGGCCCTTCGCCAGCAAGTTGCGGCACTTCAAAAGCAAAATTTTCTTTTAACTAAACAACTCGAGCTCTTAAATAAGCGACTTCAACCCCAACAACAGTGTACTGCAAGGCCATCCGGTATTGCCTCCTCTGTCCAGGTGGCTATGCCAGCTACGTCCAAGCTTAGTCCTGGCGCTAAGCCCACTCCCATTAAACCGCCGGTTCAAGCAACGATTTGTACTCCAGCACTCGGAACCGGTGCCACATCTACTCCAGAAGCTCTTGAGGCTCCTGGGGCACCTCAGGTTATCTTGCCCGCTAACCAAACTCTCCCTAGCGAAGAGCGCACCCCGCACGTAGAGGAACGCCTCACGCGCGTCGAAGCTTCGATTAATCACCTCCTCACCAGCTTCTCGGTCCAACGCATAGTAGTAGAGGTTACCCAGGCTATTCAAGCCTGGGCAATCACCCAGTTTCAACCCAAGGCATCGCGTTCCCGCTCCTGCTCGGTGAGCAGTGAGGGTACAGCTCCACGGCGTCGTCGTAAGGTGGCTATCACCACCCCGCCGTCAGACAATCCGGCCTCCGTGCCCCTCCCTACCTCTGAGAAATCCGAGCGGGACATGGAGGACCAAATATAAAACCTAAGACAGTCACGATGGCTACCAATCGTACGTCCCGTTCAAACATTGCGTCTAAATTCGAGATCATACAGTGGAACCCTGGAGGCTTCGGGAACAGGCGAAATTAAGCGTTCACGTCTTTCCCTTTTCCTCAGCTCACTTGGCTCTCAGCCGGCCATCTTGGCGCTCCAAGAATCTGGCCCTGCTCCATCCCTTTCTGGATACTGCTCCTATGTAGGCGGCACCACCACATGCCTCCTCGTGCATAAAGCTTACACGGCGGTGCAGATTGACCTCGATCTGGATCTTCCTTACGACTACTGCATGATATCAGTGCTGTCTCAGCGGAGGGGCCGACCATCAATACATATATTAAACGTGTACTGTCCCCCTCGCCTTGCAAGGGCTTCGTTTGCGCATCTCTTCCATCGGGCGCTGCGTATAGCGGCCCGACAACCACTGGTGATTGTCGGGGACTTTAATGCCCCCAGCCCTCACTGGGGCTACCACTACGAGAAGGCCCGGGGCAGAGAGCTCAAGGAGCTCATTTCCTCGCTGAGCCTGACGCTTCTTACCGATCCGGCACAACCCACACGTTCCGGCAACTCGGTCACGCGAGACACATGCCCCGACCTCTCCCTCACCCGTCACATCCGCGATGCTACATGGGAAAATTTAGGCGAAAACCTAGGCAGCGATCACTTTTTACTCCGCATTTCGTTCACACCGCGGCAGAAAATGCCCCAACACTGGGGCCAAGCCCGTCTCACCGATTGGACTCGGTTCAGAATGCAACCATTCCCCGCCGGCCTCTCCTCGACCGAATATGCAGCGTGGGCATCATACGCTCTTCATATGAAACAAGCGAACACTCGCACCCTTGCAACCTCTAATTTGACTCCTGCAATCGATCCACACCTCCTACATTTTTGGCACGCTCGCCGCGGGCTCATAAGGCGCTGGAAACGCAACAAACTTAATCGGAAACTTCGCGCTCGCATTGAGGCGCTCACTGCAGAGGTGGTCGCATACTCCGTCCAACTTTCCGATGCTAACTGGGCAGACACCTGTTCGAAGGCTGCAAAGCAGATGAGCTCTAAGAGTGCGTGGCGACTCTTTAGAAGCCTTCTCGATCCCTCCACCACCAGGGGAGAAACGCAACGCCAGCTCCACCATGTTCTGCATGCCTTTCAGGGCACTACGGATGAACTCGCGCGAGAACTTTGTGACCGCTACATCTGCCGCAGCATTCATCCCGCAGGCCCAGCATATACGTATTCCGGCGCCCCGAACACCGACCTCGACGCCCCATACACACTTTCTGATTTACGATTTGCACTGACGAAAATGCGACGGGGCACGGCCCCTGGACGTGACGGAATCACAGAATCGCTCCTGGCAAATCTTCCCGACCAAGCACACCTCTTGCTACTTCACCTTATAAATTCGATATGGGACGGTTCTCCGCTTCCAACGGAATGGACCACATTGGTCGTAACATTCATTTCCAAATCGGCAAAGTCCATTAGTTTTGAGGCACTGAGACCCATCTCACTTACGTCTTGCGCAGGCAAACTCATGGAAACCTTGGTTCGCGAACGCCTTTCCGCCTACTTGGAGGCCAGGAGGACCTTTGCCGACACGATGTTTGGCTTTCGCCCACATCTGTCGGCGCAGGACGTCCTGCTCCAGCTTCAACACGATATCATAGAGCCGACTACTATGCGCCATAACGATAAAGCCGTGCTCGCTCTCGATCTCCGCGGGGCGTTCGACAACGTCAAACACAGCACTATACTCACTAACCTGTCTACCACAAACTGCGGGCAGAAGACTTTCAACTACATTCGCGCCTTTCTATCACATCGCACCGCCTTCATTCGCCTTAATTCTACCGAACACGGCCCGTACTTATTAGGCACGCGGGGTACACCTCAAGGGGCAGTCCTGTCTCCTCTGCTTTTTAACCTGGCGATGATGAACCTCCCCTCTCTTCTAAGCGAGGTCGAGGGAATACAACACGCACTATATTCGGACGATATCACAATCTGGACCAACACCGGTTCCTTAGCGCAAATCGAAGAACGCCTGCAAAAGGCTGCCCTTCTGGTGGACACCTACGCAGGTTCATGCGGCCTGGAGTGCTCTCCAGCTAAATCGGCTCTTCTTTCAGTCTCTCCGCTACCGCCGCCTCAAATTTTTCTTCCGTCCAGGCCCGTCCCGTCAGTGCAAAATATTCGGGTTCTTGGCCTTCACCTCACATCGTCCTTGGATCCAAAGGGCACAATAGCAGGCCTCAGACGCACCAGCGAACAGGTGAGCCGCATGATACGGTGAGTGTCTACCAAGCGCGGCGGCTTCCGCGGGTCTCAGTCCCTCCGATTGGCCCAGGCGTTTGTGACCAGTCGCGTCCTCTACGCCTTGCCTTACCTTCGCCTGCGTCGTCGACACGAGCACCAGCTGGACGTCCTTCTTCGTTCAGTATACAAACGCGCTCTGGACCTACCTATTGCAACTTCCAACAGCCGATTCACGGCTTGGGGGGTACACAACACCTTTGCAGAGATGCGCGAAGCTCATCGCGTTAACCAAATCAATCGACTGTCGCAGACGCCTTCAGGGCGCCGTCTTCTACACAGACTTGGCCTTAACCCGATATCTGACCAAGACCCTCTGGAGCCGGTACCAGAGCTCTGGCGTCAAAAGCTATGGGTGGAACTTCTACCCCGTAATATGAACCCCGACCTCCATCCTGGCCGTAGACTAGCACGCGCCGCGGCCCTTCATACGCGACACTCCGATCGTCCTGGTGTTTTCTACGTGGACGTCTCGGGTCCCTCCCCCTCGGGTCACTTCACGGCTGCCGTGATTACAGAGGGCAAACACGTACATTGCCTCTCCTTTCGAGCAGACACAGTAACGCACGCTGAAGAGGTTGCCATAGCTTTGGCCGCCTCTCACCCTGCTTTACGCACCATCCTGACGGACTTGCGCTCGGCTTGTTCTCAGTACCTTCAGGGTTCCATTGCCCCGCTGGCGGCTAGCCTACTACAGGCAGCCTCTTGGCGCTTTAACCCTCATCCCATTCGTATAGTCTGGACCCCAGGCCACTCGGGCTTGCCCGGCAACGAGGCGGCAAATGCCGCTGCCCGCGCTTCTCCTGTCCGGGCCGTTGCCTCTCCATGTCCCGAGACGGAATCTGGCAATACCAACCTGACGCGCTTTCGCGAAATTTTGGCTTATTACCGGGCTTTGCGCCGCCTCTACCCGGACCCCGCACGCGGTTTGGAGAAAGCGGACGAACGACTGCTACGCCGCCTGCAGACGAACACCTTTATCAGTCCGGCGGTCGCCAGGCACTCTTTGCCGGAAATCAATGGCACCTGCTCGACCTGTCATGTCCTCGCCGACACATATCCCGTCGTAGCATCGTGCCCAGTTAATCCCGTCCCTTTCTCATCCCCTTTTCCTATCCCAACTAGAGAGGCTTGGGAGAAGCACCTGCTCGGCTGCTCTACCTTGGCTGCACAACGCTCCTTGATGGAGCGCGCGCGGGCAGCTTCCAGCTCCACTGGCGTCCCGGCATAGGGTCTTGCCACTCTAGCACGCCGATGGGCCACGTCGGCACTCTCTAGTAGACTTTTTCTGAAATAAATGTTTTTTACCACCACCAAATTTTTTTGACGTTTCCAATATAATTTTACCGCACAAATTTCAACTACGATTTTTCTTCCCAATGTACTGCTGATACTGCGTACGCACGAAGGTGTTCTAAAGTTCCCAAGCCGCGATACCATTGCACAACAAGGGATAGCAGCCTGGAAACTTCTGAAGATCTTTATACGTGGTCTTGACGTCTACCTTTGTAGGTCAGAGTTTTATGGGTCAGATATGTATCACTGGTTTTGTATTGTGCATCGATTAGCTAATCATTCAAAGGGATTTGCTGGTACAGTTATGATGTGCACATATCTTTTTGTAATTTGACAGCGAAACATCCACTTACTAACATTTTCAGACCACGCTGATGCCATGCCGTCCGGCGGTCCAAGCTACGGCAGCTACTGCTGTGTATCGTGGTGCTTCAAGAATGGCAGAACCCACAAGAAGCATGGGACGAGTTTCTTCCGCATACCACGGGACGGCAGGTGTGTTAAAGCTTTTGTATGGTTTGCATGTCTTTAGGCTTACTGTTCGTACTTGCTCAGTGAGGGTAACAATAAAAAATTACTATTCAACTACTTCCCCTTTCAGATGATAGTTCATTGCCAATGCAGGATGAAAGCATGGTGGCAGTATGCTGGACGCGATGATCTCCTGAGTAAGCCGGCCATCCTATTGTACGCAACGTACAGGGTTTGTAGCGACCATTTTACTGCTCAAAGTTTCATGTACCCTGGGCACACAAGGCTTACAAGAATGGCTGTTCCCACTGTGCAACCAGCTGCACCATGTAAGTGATTGACTGAAACTCAAATATGTGCAATATCAGCCACTTGTATTGAATCAGTGGCGACAGTTAACCGCGAAGATCTTTGTAGCCGATGGAGAAACCTCACTCTAGAAGTAACACTTGGAAAGTCTTAAATTTTGTGAATTGTGGGCTATTACCTTCCTAACAGCAGCTTTACATTTCTGTCGTTTTTTGATGCTCTTGACCTGCATAACTTGTTTTAAAAGACTTTAAAGGGCTATTTCACGTTATCTTCAAGCCTGAGTGCACATGTACATATACCTTTCATCAGTGAAAGCTGGCACTGTTGATAATTCTAAAAATCACAAATTACTTGTTTTCTAGTTGGTGCCTTCTCTTTTCTTCTACGTTCGACCAGTTTATGCGTTTGAAAGAGCTGTTTAAGTTTCCCCATGCTACAAGCTTTGTAACTTGTACCAGCTGCACATATATGCAGGTTCTCTAAGCGTCGCTTGAAATAGTGACTGTGACATGACAGCAGAAGCTGCACTGCAAGGTGCGGATGAGCTTCAGTTTTTGTTATTTTAAGCCTCTTACAGACACATTGTCGTAATTTCATTTCTTCAGGACCTGCGGTAGAGGCTTCAAAAAGCGGCTCCTACACATTGAGGTGCCCCAATGAGCAGGGTGCGTTCAGTGTCGCGATTTCTTTTTTTTTTTACCCAAATTGACTGTTGACCAAACCTCTGCAGGTGGAAACTCCCTTGTAGCTGGCGAAAGAACTTCTGCTGACTTCGTCTTGCCGGGGAAAACCTTAACCAGTCGTTCAGCTGTCACAAAAGGAACTTGTGTGACCGGTAAGTTGTATGTTCACTTCAACACCAGAGTGGATTGATATAGAGACTTCCGCAGGCCGCTCGCAAGATTGTTCCGACAGCATTGTCCGAGGCACTGAACAAGCTTCACAAGACCCTCCAGAAGACGTCTCCACCAACAGCTCCACGCCTGAGTGCTCTAGAGAAAATGGTGACTATGCTTTTATTGCAGCTGTTTTTATGTGCTATTTTATGTTTAGGACATTCTGAGGAAACTATCCTCAAAAGGACACTACGTGTGCACTTACAAAATGTAAGGGTGGGCTCTCAGTCATTTTTATTCTTTTTGTGCATTGTCAACATTGTGAACGGTTTGTTTTTAGGTAGTGGACTCGAAAACTTTGCACCACAGAAAGTTGTGCACCTTGGGTTTGAAAAAGCGAGGAAATTGCTCGTATGGGATTAGTTGTTCTTAGCTTTTACATCCATATTTTTGTTTATTGCAGTGCGTGCCTGTGTGCCAGCGACAAAATCTCCATCAATAAAGTACAAGCAAACCATTAAACATCTGCAAGCCAAAGTAGCAGCACAGCGGAAAACTATCAAAAGACACCGGAGACAGCCTGACCAAGCACCGTCATCGACTTCAAAGGCCTTTGGAGTTATCCGACCACAGTTCAGCTTCTCATCAACCTCGTCATCTCGCCCATCAAAATTTTCAAAAGAATACCCAAACTTGTAGCGTTTGATGGGGCTGCGGATGCTGCCATTTTATTTTTATATAGCTTGTGAGTGATAACGTACGATGTAGAGCCTTTGTGAAAAATTATGAGCCACAGTGGTTTCCTTCTGCTATTTATTAGCCCTGTAATACCGCTCTCGTAGCATCAATTAAGGTCCACAATTCTGGATAAGTGATGACTGCAATCTATTTTAGCTCGCAAGCGTCACAGCAGCGCCCAGACGCGAATCGCTTGGGATCTTAAGTTTTTGATGAAAGCGACGCATAAAAAGAGCCACAAGACCTGCCAGTGTTTTAGCATAAAGTTTGTCTTTCACGTAGTGAGCAAGCTGCAAAGCCCTACCTTTCTGAGGACAAGGAGGCATCAAGTCTGCTTTTTTTCATTTTGGGCTAGCTGTTCTTAAGCACAGCCAGCACACCGCACCTTTGCCTTTCTGCTATATTGTGTCGTGTGGTTTATGTGTGCTCTTTTTTTTCTATGCATTATTTCGGTTAACCCCAGGCGTGATTCACGACTTCATTGCTGTGTATATGTCACTTCTTCCTTCTTCATCAGCATTGTGCGCTGTGTTTTTGCCATAGATCTTTACTTACCCACTGGCCCGGTGTGTCATACTTCCCCAGCTTTTCGGCTTCTGCCAACTCTAGCGACGTGTGCGTTGCCTGTGTTCTCTCTGTATTTGTTACAATATTTGTTGCAATTTATTTGTAATGCGAGATGCATTTGTTGTCTACCTCTGTCATATTGTGCTTTTTATATTCTCAGACTCTACCTTGCCTTTGAATAAAACATTGCGGATACTCTGTCTCTTTGACTGATATATACATTGATCACTTGTTCCAAAAGAAAAACACAAGCGCGATGAATAAAACCGTAGTGAATTATCATTACCTGCATCTCTTTTTATTGTAACTTAATCGAAATAAAAATTACGTCACGACCGATTCGCACGGACCACTGAACAAAAGAAAACAGGGAATCGCTAAATCAAAACGACCTACAAAAACTATCCATTTGGGCGATCAAAAGTGGTCTGAAATCATGAACTTTCGTCATAGCCAAACGTCGGTTACGCAAAGTAATTCAAAATTTGCGCCAGTGAAACCGAAACAGGAAGCGCATGCCACTCGCTCTCACCAACAACCAGGTGTGCTAGGGTCGATTGGGTCGCTGGGGTCTACGGGAGTGTCCACTCTTAACCTTTTTTTTATTTCTCTATGTGGACATTTCCGTAGACCCCAGCGGCCCAATCGACCCTAGCACACTTGGTGGTTGGTGAGAGCGAGTGGCATGCGCTTTCTGTTTCGGTTTCACTGGCGCAAATTTTGAATTACTTTGCGTAACCGACGTTTGGCTATGACGAAAGTTCATGATTTCAGACCACTTTTCATCGCCCAAATGGATAGTTTTTGTAGGTCGTTTTGATTTAGCGATTCCCTGTTTTGTTTTGTTCAGTGGTTCGTGCGAATCGGTTGTGACGTATTTTTATTTCGATTAAGTTATAATAAAAAGATGCAGGTAATGATAATTCACTACGGTTTTATTCATCGCGCTTGTGTTTTTCTTTTTGAACAAGTGAGCAATGTATATATCAGTCAAAGAGACAGAGTATCCGCAATGTTTTATTCAAAGGCAAGGTAGAGTCTGAGAATATAAAAAGCACAATATGACAAAGGTAGACAACAAATGCATCTCGCCTTACAAATCAATTGCAACAAATATTGTAACAAATACAGAGAGAACACAGGCAACGCACACATCGCTAGAGTTGGCAGAAGCCGAGAATCTTGTGAAGTATGACACACCGGGCCAGTGGGTAAGTAAGGAATTATGGCAAAAACACAGGGCACAATGCTGATGAAGAAGAAAGAAATGACATATACACAGCAATGAAGTCGCGAATCACGCCTGGGGTTAACCGAAATAATGCATAGAAAAAAAAGAGCACACATAAACCACACGACACAATATAGCAGAAAGGCAAAGGTGCGGTGTGCTGGCTGTGCTTAAGAACAGCTAGCCCAAAATGAAAAAAAGCAGACTTGATGCCTGCTTGTCCTCAGAAAGGTAGGGCTTTGCAGCTTACTCACTACGTGAAAGACAAACTTTATGCTAAAACACTGGCAGGTCTTGTGGCTCTTTTTATGCGTCGCTTTCATCAAAAACTTAAGATCCCAAGCGATTCGCGTCTGGGCGCTGCTGTGACGCTTGCGAGCTAAAATAGATTGCAGTCATCACTTATCCAGAATTGTGGACCTTAATTGACGCTACGAGAGCGGTATTACAGGGCTAATAAATAGCAGAAGGAAACCACTTCGGCTCATTATTTTTCACAAAGGCTCTACATCGTACGTTATCACTCACAAGCGATATAATTATAAAATGGCAGCGTCCGCAGCCCCATCAAACGCTACAAGTTTGGGTATTCTTTTGAAAATTTTGATGGGCGAGATGAGGAGGTTGATGAGAAGCTAAAATACGAAAAGTGTGATAACGTGAACCGTGCCCACTTCATACTGTGTTCCTTACCCGCTCGAAGACATTTCAACAAGCGCTTTTGTTATCGATATATTACTTTAGCTAGAGAGATAAAGCATACACAGTAACCAAGCGACCCACAGTAAAGTGCACAGTTCGCCCGCATTTGCTACAAAAATACAGACAGGATACCCAACATTCTTTTTAAGGTTATGCAAATCACTTCGAGCAAATACACAGTGTCTGTACTCCTCATAGTGGGTAACCAAAACAATGTATGCAACGAAGGAGTGGTTAGTCCAGTTGAACTGATTATAAGCATATAAGACCATAATGAAGTCTCCTGTAACGAAGTAATAACTTAACAAAGCTATTGCAGGATTCGGCTCAACTCGAATACTTTAGTGTAAACCCGCCGCTAATTGCTAACCTTTGAACTTGTCAAGCTGTATGCCTGAGATTGAAGACTGGAACCTAACCCTATCTAAGTTTCGGTTCACAAAACGCACATGCCAACATAAGCGAACCCGGAAAAACATTTTCAGAAACTTCGCGCGACACCCAGCAGAGCAGAAATGAAAATCGCCAACACTTGACAGATGGTGATACAAAACATCGCACACTTTCAGGGGATGTGCAGTGGCCTCAATTATGGCAAGAAAGTGAGATTCAAGTTGTTGTACGTATGAAAAAGCTGCTTCTGATGGCACAGTGAGATTCCCAAAAAGTTTGCTGGGGACGTGGTATGCTTTGAGCATTGTGAAATACTGGTGGGTACCCTTAAGCGTCTCACTGTCGTCTTTCAGTAACTGTGGGCAACTGCAACCGTCACATGCATTCCGAAGGAAGTGTTTGATGAGAAAACCAGCTACATAATATGCAGCGGAGTCATCGATAATATGGGAGTGAATGTTGGTCGCAAGTTCAGAGAGATCGTCTAGAGCGGGAAAGTCGTCAGGCTGTGGCTGTGCACACTCCTCATTATCCACAAGAGACGCACTGGTGAGGGAGAATGGCGAGAGCTGCTCCTGGAGGAGGTCACATTCATCATCCTCGACATTTACGTATTCTGACAGCTTGAAGAGTTTTTTTATGCGGATATGCTTCAGGCTTCAAATAAATTGTGCTACATTGGGGTTGGTGTTGCAACCCTGTTTTTGCCTAATGTGGCCAAATATGTTCTCCAGAGGATCCTGTTGAAGCCTGCGTGTTAACAGGTATTCAAAATTGTAATTTTTGGAGAGGTCGTCCCATAGTTGACAAATTGCCTGAATAGTAATTTGCCAACCTACGATGGTTTGTGGTTGACGTCTGCCAACAAACTGCCATGATGCAATCCAGGGAAGCTGGCCTCGGAGGAAGTCAATCAGCTCTGAATAATTTTTCATGATTGCATGCCGCAGCTTTTGCGAAGTTCTTTTTTTACTCGAGCTGTTCAAGGCATCAAAAATCCTGTCCATACGCTCACAAAATTGAGCTGTAGTGATGGCCGAGGCAGGCAGCACCTTCGCTCACACCATTGCCGTGATAGCAATCGAAACTGATGCACTGAGGACCTGAGTTGCTCTGCTGACCTTCATATTAGAAAAAGGTTTCTGATGAACGTGCCGTTTAGTCAACTTTGGAGCCAATCGCAACCGCCACTCATGTGAGGATTGGTAAAGGCTTACAATGTGCGACCAGTTAACGATGTCGTCCGCAATGTATAACTTGTGTGCTTGGACATTATTGCGCGTTGTTTTAATTAAATGCGGAACATCAAAAATGTAATACACCCGCTCACCATTAACTTAAAAAAAAGGCTTTGCTACAGTCACTCTCAGTTGGTTAGGGAGACTTACATTTCAACTGCCCTGGTCACAAATGACTGCTTTCACTGCAATATTAGTGCTCCTAAGCTCCAAAATGAGTGACAGCAGCGAGTTATGCATAACCGATGATGGTGTTGACGTGTGCCCTATAGTAAAAGCAACCGGTTGAACCCACTTTCCAGAGACACCAACAAGAAGAAAAACCAGTGCTCGATCACCGATGGTTGAAGTGCGATGAGTGCCATCATCTGTAAAACCCTGGACAACGTCTCCTGCAGCATCATAGTACAAATTATTTTTGAGGGCTATTTCGTCGAAAACTAAAGCGCACACTCGGTCCCGTTCATTCCAAGCTTGAGTATTTGTTGCAATGGAAGAAACGATTCCTGGAATTATGCCTGGAGCAACACCGACTAAATTTCAAGGCCGAAAGGCTGCTGCAGTGACGTCGGAGGTTGGAGGCCCAGTTACCCAACTCAGCATGCTCAGTAAGACTTTTTTTCCCACATCTTTTATTCGGCCCAATCAAGCCGCAGCAGCTGCTAGAGCGGGAGCGTTTGTTCTCCTAAAACGCGAACGAAACACCGGCTTTCCGCAGCGTTCACGGCGTAACTGGGCCTTCACCCTCTGACGTCACTGCGGCAGCCTTTCGGCCTTGGAATTTAGTCGGTGTTGCCTGGAGTCATCTTTACATTAGCTAGGTACCTCCTTAACGAACGCCGGGAGGGCAAAGAAAAATATGGAGCCAGAAATCGGTATGCTCGCGGACCTCGGAAGTTTAAGTGAAGAGCGAATTTCTTGAACCACACGGGAAACCGCTTGCCCTTGCGTTTGGGCCTCAAGCGAACATGTGCAGAAAGAAGTTTAAAAACCTCCTCGGTGACGTGCGGTCTTTGAAGTCGATGACGGTGCTTGGTGAGGCTGTCTCCGTTGTCTTTTGATAGTTTTCCGCTGTGCTGCTACTTTGGATTGCAGATGTTTAATGGTTTGCTTGTACTTCATTGATGGAGACATTGTCGCTGGCACACAGGAACGCACTGCAATAAACAAAAAATGAATGTAAAAGTGAAGAACAACTAATCCCATACGAGCACTTTCCTCGCTCTTTCAGACCCAAGTTGCACAACTTTCTGTGGTGCGAAGTTTTCGATTCTACTACCTAAAAACAAACCATTCACAATGTTGACAATGCACAAAAAGAATGAAAATCACTGAGAGCCCACCCTTACATTTTGTAAGTGCACACGTAGTGTCCTTTTGAGGATAGTTTCCTCAGAATGTCCTAAACATAAAATAGCACATTAAAAATAGCTGCAATAAAAGCATAGTTACGATTTTCTCTAGGGCACTCAGGCGTGGAGCTGTTGGTGGAGACGTCTTCTGGAGGGTCTTGTGAAGCTTGTTCAGTGCCTCGGACAGTGCTGTCGGAACAATCTTGCGAGCGGCCTGCGGAAGTCTCTATATCAATCCACTGTGGTGTTGAAGTGAACATACAACTTACCGGTCACACAAGTTCCTTTTGTGATAGCTGAACGACTGGTTAAGGTTTTCCCCGGCAAGACAAAGTCAGCAGAATTTCTTTAACCAGCTACAAGGGAGCTGCCACCTGCAGAGGTTTGGTCAACAGTCACTTTGGGTAAAAAAAAGAAATCGCGACACTGAACGCACCCTGCTCATCAGGGCATCTCAATGTGTAGGAGCCGCTTTTTGAAGCCTCTACCGCAGGTGCTGAAGAAATGAAATTACGACAATGTGTCAGTAAGAGGCTTAAAATGACACAAACTGAAGCTCATCCGCACCTTGCAGTGCAGCTTCTGCAGCCATGTCACAGTCACTACTTGAAGCGACGCTCAGAGAACCTGCATATATGTGCAGTTGGTACAAGTTACAAAGCTTGTTGCATGGGGAAACTTAAAAAGCTCTTTCAAACGCATAAACTTGTCGAACGTGGAAGAAAAGAGAAGGCACCAACTAGGAAACAAGTAATTTTTGATTTTTGGAATTATAAACAGTGCCGGCTTTCATTGATGAAAGGTATACGTACATGTGCACTCAGGCATGAAGATAACGTGAAATAGCCCTTTAAAGTCTTTCAAAACAAGTTGCGCAGGTCCAGAGCATCAACAAACGACAGAAATGTAAAGCTGCTGTTATGAAGGTAATAGCCCACAATTCACAAAATTTAAGACTTCCCTAGTGCTACTTCTATAGTGAGGTTTCTCCATCGGCTACAAAGATCTTCGCGGTTAACTGTCGCCACTGATCCATTACAAGTGGCTGCTATTGCACATATTTGAGTTTCAGTCAATCACATGGTGCAGCTGGTTGCACAGTGGGAACAGCCATTCTTGTAAGCCTTGTGTGCCCAGGGTACATGAAACTTTGAGCAGTAAAATGGTCGCTACAAACCCTGTACGTTGCGTACAATAGGCTGGCCGGCTTACTCAGGAGATCATCGCGTCCAGCATACTGCCACCATGCTTTCATCCTGCATTGGCAATGAACTATCATCTGAAAGGGGAAGTAGTTGAATAGTAATTTTTTATTGTTACCCTCACTGAGCAAGTACGAACAGTAAGCCTAAAGACATGCAAACCATACAAAAGCTTTAACACACCTGCCGTCCCGTGGTATGCGGAAGAAACTCGTCCCATGCTTCTTGTGGGTTCTGCCATTCTTGAAGCACCACGATACACAGCAGTAGATGCCGTAGCTTGGACCGCCGGACGGCATGGCATCAGCGTGGTCTGAAAATGTTAGTAAGTGGATTCTTCGCTGTCAAATTACAAAAAGATATGTGCACATCATAACTGTACAAGCAAATCCATTTGAATGATTAGCTAATCGATGCACAATACAAAACCAGTGATACATATCTGACCCATAAAACTCTGACTTACAAAGGTAGACGTCAAGACCACGCATAAAGATCTTCAGAAGTTTCCAGGCCGCTATCCCTTGTTGTGCAATGGTATCGCGGCTTGGGAACTTTAGAACACCTTCGTGCGTACGCAGTATCAGCAGTACATTGGGAAGAAAAATCGTAGTTGAAATTCGTGCGGTAAAATTATATTGGAAACGTCAAAAAAACTTGTGGGCAGCTTGCACTAGTGGCACAAGGCTAGCGAAGCAATGAAGATGATGGCCACTTGGCTAGTCCAGATTTGCCTCCGGCACACCAAGAACTATTCATGTTCCGAGCCTTCGGGAAACGCGTGGTGAAGCATGCGAGGCCCAGCGAATGCTTCTCAATATTTTACACCGAGCCTATGACCTAGCTGCCCAGCTACGCTCAGCGCACATACGCTCGCGTCCGTGGCAGACGCAGCACGCGTCGCCTCGGCTTGACGCCGTGCCGCCTTTGCTATAATGCATACGTTGCACAATGTTCCCGTCTCGCCGCTGCATAGAGCCGCAAACTTTCTTTTAAGCGAACCTCCCCGTACTTATAAGCTTCAGAAAAATGTTACAACTGCGTGAATGAGACACCACGTAAAAAACAAACTCGCTCGCACGAAGCTCAACGTGTGTGTGTGCATCTTTCTATGATTGTTGCATGGTGTCTTATTCGCACAGGAGTAACCGTTTTCTGAAAAAAAGGACCTAACAAGCCCAACAAGATGTCATTCAACAAGCTTCGGGTGAAAACGTGCCTCACCTGTTATATCACGCACGAAAACGCCGACGTTAACGAAAGCGACGAAAGCTTCCCGCTGTCAGTCATGCATGGGCTTGTCGCTGGGTGGATGGTGTTTATGACAGTACGGCTGAAAAAAAATAATCGCGTAAGGTGTGTTGAATAAATTGTTTTTATGTATAAAGAACATACCAGATTTGGGCGTATAATTATTTTTTTGTAAAAACAATTCTGTTGCATTGATTATAACTGTTTTTTTCGCGCTTGCGCCCTCTGACGTTTGGTGAGAGCACTAGTTCGTTACGTAGTCGTGACGCACTTCCTGAGGCCAGGTTTTGCGGAGTGTCCTTTCTTGTCTTTTCCTTTCTCTATGGCAGAGTACCGAGTACTCTAAATCGTTAACCGCTTTTTCTAAACGAGTCACGGATATGAGGTGGCTTCGTGGGACGGCTTTGTGCTTATAGGGACGGCTTTGTGCCCCCCATAATAGAGAATAAAGTATTCTAAATGGTTGAGTTTTAAATGCGAAGCATTTCTTAGCGAACTTCGGCAACTTTGAGCGTATCTATCTATCTATCTATCTATCTATCTATCTATCTATCTATCTATCTATCTATCTATCTATCTATCTATCTATCTATCTATCTATCTATCTATCTATCTATCTATCTATCTATCTATCTATCTATCTATCTATCTATCTATCTATCTATCTATCTATCTATCTATCTATCTATCCGCTACGACTTTTAGCTGTCCTGGCCGTTTCGATAAAGGTATAGATACCAAACTTGGTATTGCATAACATGACTGTATGAAGAACATATTGGACTAGTCATAACATGAAAAACATGACATGTATGTCATGAATGACTTGATTTATATTTCATTGTCCAGCAGCTCTTGCGGTGGTTTCGTTCACTTGGCATGTTCCAAAACTGGAATGGTTTTGTGTAATTGCATGCCGTACACAAGCGACAGACCCTAACATGAAAATCATGACACGCGTGTCATGTAACAACATGACTGCATGCCAGGCTCATGATGCGCTTGAGGCCGTTTCGCTAACGTCGCATATACGAAATTCGGTATTACAGTCCGTGAATGGATGACGAAGGTATGTGGCTAGTGCAAACATGATAATCATGAGATGCCTGTCATGAAAAAACATGACTACATGCCATGCTCATGGTGCGCTGGCATACGTTTCGCTAGCTTCACTAATACCAAATGAGGCATTACGGGACGTGAATGGATGACGAAGGTGTGATACTGGTGTAAACATGATAAACATGAGATGCGTGTAATGTAACCACATGACTAGATGCTACGCTCATGATGCGCTCGCAGGCGTTTCGCTAGCTTCACATGTACCAAACTCGGTATTACGCGACGCGAACGGAAGACATAGATAAATGACACATCCAAACATGGTAATCACGATGTGCGTGTCATGTAACAACATGACAACATGCCACCCTGATGATGTGCTCGCGGCCGTTTCACTAGTCTCACACATGCCAAATTTGGTACTACGTGACGCCAATGGATGACGAAGGTATGTGACAGGTGCAAACATGATAATGAAACATGGCGAACATTATCTAAAGGGCCACTCACCAGGTTTGACAATTTTGAGATGACAAGCGCAATGCGTAGACGAGGCGTTCATGATCACGTCTGCCAAAATTTACAACGCTACTCGCCGTTGAAATGGGTCAATTTTGAAGATGAACGCTGCTCCCCCTCCCTTCTGCCGGCGCGCGCCTAGAGAATGAGGGCACGACTTGTGCGTATGAATGGCCCTACGTACACGGCAATGCGGTGACGTTGGTTCTCTACGTAGACGACTTCGCTCTGACGTTGCCAACAGTGGCACGTGACATGGTGAAAATGATTTAACACAACTTAGGTAGTTTATGTATTTGTTGCTTGGATAAAATAATATATCTCTAGATACATAATAAGACTCAATAAGGAATTGTGAGCGTTCTTTTTTATTATTTTCTTGTGACTTGCTACGAGGTGCGGGATTAATGTGCTTGCTGGCGTTTCGCATGCGTTCGTGTCCGCGGTCAGCCCATCGAGACGACGACAGCCGTGAAGCGCTCCTACGCGTTTGCGCACTCACTGTGCTCATCTATTCTACCGCGTCTAAGCCAGCGTTTCCGAATTATCCCGTAGAAACAGGCAGTAGACGGAACTGCCCGCAACACAGTGATCTGTGTTTTGGAGGACAAAATAAAAGTTTATCCAATCCATTCCAAGGCAGTAGACCACGACACGAAATAACGCTGCATGGTAAAAAAAAAAAAAACGCCGCTCGCGTGCATGGGGGCTGGGCTTGTCCGGGCACGTCATGCGTACGTGACCTCTTGGTCGGATGCCGGAGAGGGTAGGGGAGAGATTTGGCTTGCGAAAGCTACGCGGCGGAGCGGCAAGGGTTTCGAGCTCGCCTCCTCTCGTCCTCGCTTCGCGCCGCTACACACGATTGACAACATTTTTTTTGTGGCAAAACGTTCCTCAACGGACACCCAACAACTTGCATGGTCTAACTAAAACTTGGTAAGGCGCCTGGTGAGGGGCCCTTCAAACTGCTTCCCACTGGATATTATTATCAAGTCGTTTGACGAACAAAAGAAAAAAAGAACGCTTTTTGGCCCTAGCGCGCGCTTAACCTGCTGACCCACAGGTTGCGGGATGAAATCTCGGCTGCGGCGGCTGCATTTTCGATGGAGGCGAAAATGATGTAGGCCCGTGTGTTTAGATTTGGGTGCACGTTAAGGAACCCCTAGTGGTCGAAATTTCCGGAGCCCTCCACTACGACGTCTTTCATAATCATATGGTGGTTTTGGAACGTTAAACTCCACATATCAATCAATCAATCAATCAATCAATCAATCAATCAATCAATCTTGGCGTATGCTTAACGTGCTGCGAATGGCTACACTACACGTAGTCTAGTCAGCGTTACGCCAAGCAAGATGAGACGATGAAGGCACATGACATTTCGGCCCCCTGAAGTGCTCTGTCATTTTACTAAGTCGTAATTTCCCACTTTGGGCAACAAAAACTACTCGGTCTCCTATTTATTTCCTTAAGACGACTCAAACGCAATAGCCGTCTTTGTGTTCTCAGTCTGTTTCATCTAACTTTCCTTAGGCGAAGTATCTCAAGACCGCGCAATGACCGTGTGTCGCCGCCATCTGCAGCAGATATAACGCAGGTGCATGGG
This sequence comes from Rhipicephalus microplus, assembly GCF_043290135.1. Classification (NCBI taxonomy): domain Eukaryota; kingdom Metazoa; phylum Arthropoda; class Arachnida; order Ixodida; family Ixodidae; genus Rhipicephalus; species Rhipicephalus microplus. Next base: position 165,772,526 of record NC_134705.1, on the reverse strand, counting down.
AATGACCGAAACATCTTTGAACAACAAAAAAGGTTATCAAAAGTCTGTCAAAAAGATCAAACAAAATAAAAGACCATAACACCGTAAAAACGCCACATTGCACCACCCATTAATCAAGGCATACAATAGAACAAATTGTTAACAAGAAGAACATAAAAACGTGATTACTAGAAGAAAATGGGAGGCCCTGAATAATGATGTGATACACACTGCCTCACCATACCAACATTCCCTTCGTAAATATCCACTTCCCTCGTTGTACTGCGCTTACGAGCGTCGTCAGGGACCTTCCCGCGGGACGGCTTTATGCTCTCCCATAGCAGAGTACCGAGTACTCTAAAGCATTAACCGCTTTTTCTAAATGAGTCACGGATATGAGGTGGCGTCTTGGGACGGCATTGTGCTTACTGTGACGGCTTTGGGCCATCCCATAATAGAGGATAAAGTATTCTAAATGGTTGAGTTCTAAATGCGAAGCATTTCTTAGCGAATTTTGGCGACTCTGAGCGTATCCATCCATTCATTCATCCATCCATCCATCCATCCCTCCATCCATCCATCCATCCATCCATCCATCCATCCATCCATCCGTTCGTCCGTCCGTCCGTCCATCCATCCATTCATGACTTTTAGCTCTCCTGGCCGTGTCGATAATGGTATCGATACCAAACTTGGTATGGCGTAACATGACCGCATGAAGAACATATTTGACTAGTCATAACATGAAAATCTTGGCATGTATATCATAAATGTCATGATTTACATTTCATGGTCCAGCAATTCTCGCCGTGGTTTCGTTCAAATGGCATGTTGCAAAACTGGTATGGCATGACATGATTGCATGAAGAACACAAGCGACTCACCATAACATGAAAATGAGGACATGCGTGTCATGTAGACATGACTACATGCCACGCTCAAGATGCACTCGCGGCCGTTTCGCTAGCGTCACATATACCGAATTTGGTACTATAGTACGTGAATGGATGACGAAGGTATGTGACTGGTGCAAACATGACAATCATGAGATGCGTGTCATGTAACAACATGACTACATGCTACGCTCATGATGCGCTGGCGGCCGTTTTGCTAGTTTCATTTATAACAAATTTGGTACTACAGGAAGTGAATGAATGAGGAAGGTATGATACTGGTGCAAACTTGATAATTATGAGATGCGTGGCATGTGAGAACATGACTACACACCACAGTCAAGGCGCCAATAAATTACGACGTGACGCGGTGCGCGTGCTCGCTTGCGTTCATTTCGCCGCGTAACGCCGGCGTTGCCACGTCAGGCACCAGTCCACGCTGCGTTGCTTTGACGCATGCGCGTTTCAGCACGTTCGGCGTCCCTCCGTCACGAAAAGAGGGAGACACAGTGTTGTCTGGGTAAGGCATTGGCGCGAAACGCAGCATGTCGCATTTCGCACCGGTTGCCATCGGGCCGCGCCGACGGGCGCTGGTCGCTCCGGTCGCGCCTAGCGTCAGAGTGCTCGCGTTTTGCAAACGTAACGTCACTGTGCCCTGTGTGCACGCGCGTCAACGCTACATTGGAGTATGTTAGGCCGTTCATGATGCGCTCGCAGCCATTTTGCTAACTCCACATATAGAAAATCAGGCGTTACGTGACGTCAATGGATGATGAAAGTATATGACTGGTGCAAACATGATAATGCTGACAAGCGTTTCATTTAAGTAAGTGACAACATACCACGCTCATAGCCTGCTCGCGGCCATTTCACTAGCTCCACATATACTTAATTTGGTATCACGTGACGTGAATAGATGACGAAGGTAAACGAAAGATTCAAACATGATAATCATGACACGTAAGGCATGTACGGCATCAGTTACCTTCACCTGGTAACATTGTGCTGATCTTAAAGGGACATATCAACCTTCCTCATTCGTGCTTCACATATCGTCGACTCCCACTGTACGTGGGATCTGCCAATTTTTTCTGTTTTTATTTTTTTTCACTTTCATGAGTTCTGTCCAACCCTGTCGCTCGTACATACAGTTCGTCTTACCGGGCGCGGCCCTAGCGTAATTTTTTGTCGATGCGGCTTCATCTCAGCTCTCCCACGATGGAGTACTGAGTCCTCGAAGTCGCTAACCACCTTTTCTAAATACCCGTTTTGGTTCTTTTTTTCCCGACTAGGACGACTTCCGGCTCTCCTATAGTAAAGTACCACGTACTCTAAATCGTCAAACACCCAAACACACGCGCGTTGAAATCCTTCTGCACCCAACGTAGCCTTGCAGTTAAGCTGCGATAGGAGGTATTGAGACATTCCTGCGTGCACATGAAGCGGTTTGCAGTTCATCTGGCATCCGCTTACCTCTGAGCCTGAACAAGCGACGACGTGATATGCGACGATGTCACGTCATCATGTGACGTCATAATACGCAACCTCCTAGGAACGTCACGATGAAGTGACAAGCTTCCACCACATATATGACGTCATGATGATGTCATACAGTGAAGTTATCATTCGTAAATATGGTTGATTGGGCGAGTTGGTGATACATGATTACTTGAATTGAGAGCGCACTACGTAAACGCGGACAGAATAGACAGGTAGGTACAAGCGCTTACTACCAACTGCAAGTTTATTAGGAAAGCTGTGAAATATATACTGACAGATGAAACGACTTTGTAGACTCATACTATATGACAAATTGGCAGACCCGGATAGTAAAACCGATAAAATATGTATGTCAGCCCCACCTTACCAACGCCCACTAGTAGGCCCGTGTGCTCAGATTTGGGTGCACGTTAAAGAAACCCAGGTGGTCGAAATTTCCGGAGCCCTCCATTATGGCGTCTCTCGTAATCATATGGTGGTTTTGGGACGTTAAACCCCACATATCAATCAACCAACGCCCACTATGACTTAGAGTGATTACTTAACGCCTATGGCATTTACGACTGTCCAAAAACGCTAGCTTCTTAAAAAGACAGAGCTACTGAAGGTTTGCTGACGCAAGTGAAGTGTTCACGGGCTATGTTTGTAGCTTCAATTGCAATCCTTGTGCGCTCATCTTTGTGTCTATTAAGGACGACTGTGTTGTCAAACTGTAGTTTACAGCCACATACAGTGACGTGTCGGGCCAGAAAACGATGTTTGCCGCTGCGAACATTGCACGCATGCTCCGTCCGCCTGTAGTTAAAGCATCTCCCAGTTTGTCTAATAGGCACGGCACGAAAGTAGGATCCTGTAGACAACGTTGCAAATGCAATCGCTTTGTTTTGCACAGCTGTTTCTTGTGTCTAGTGGCACATGTGAGCCTAGCTAGCTGAGAAAGTTTGTGGGGTGCAGAGGAAACTACACGAATTCCCATGCGTTGCCCCACCTTTTTCAGGGGGGGGGGGGGGTGAACTGATGCATGTTAGGGACCACAGCAATTTTTGTCTTATTTTTCTTGGTTGTTGTTATCTCGTTCTGCTGCAACCTTTCTTTGGCCATCTTCTTTAGCCCGCCGTTTCAGCGCTCCGGCGACAATTTGTTTTTTTTTCTTTTTGCATCACGGATGTTGACGCCTGGAATGGTCATTTTTCGCCCTTGAGAAGGCATCAAAGGCTTTCGTCTTACGAAAAGTCTAAAAGCGTAAATTTGGGGTGTAATTTCAAACATACTCCCGACGTAGTTGTCCTTGGTGCCGTGATGCACGTTGATGGAGTGCCATTACTGCATCTATAAAGATTGCAAACAATCGTGCTGAACATGTAATTACTCTTTAAAAGTTCCGTCGATGCCCCGCCGTGGTGGTCCAGTGACTAAGCTACTCGGCTGCTGACACGCAGGTCACGGGATCGAATGCTGACTGCGGCGGGTGCATTTTCGATGGAGGTGAAAATGCTGTAGGCCCGTGTGCCCAGATTTGGGTGCACGTTAAAGAACCCCAGGTGGTCGAAATTTCCGGAGCCCTCCACTACGGCGTCTCTCATATTCATATGGTGGTTGTGGGACATTAAACCCCACACATTGTTCAAAAGTTGCGCCGATATCTCTAGCAGTAGCCGTATAATGTACGCAAAGCGTTTGACGAGTGCAGCCTGAGACTCCGTTGTCCTATGTATACGCAAGGGGTGCTGCGATGCCAAATGTGGAACGTGAAAACTGAATGCTTATTTGAAGTTTGGAGAGTAACATCGCCTTCATTAGCTCATCCCAAATGAAATGAAATGAGTAACAATGTCCTTTAGTTCATCTGGATCAAACTTCTTCGATGAAGCTCGTTTGAATCAGTTCACCAAGGGAACTGGCGACCGTATTCAAAGCACTATGTCGAGCTTCTCGATTCAAATATCCCACTGACTGCACCAATCAATCAATCAATCAATCAATCAATCAATCAATCAATCAATCAATCAATCAATCAATCAATCAATCAATCAATCAATCAGTTTATTATTATCATGTCATAAAAGGATGTTACAGGGAGTAAAATATACAGACGAGGGTCCCAAAGAACACGACTGCAACGGGACCCTCAGTGATGATTACAAATAATAAAAGCGCAAGCAGCTGTTAGAATCGTAGAAACAAAAGTATACAAAGCAGAATGAAAACAAAAAGGCATGAAATCAAAAAAACAAATAATACAGCATAAAACAACAAAAAGAAGATAGATCAACTATTTAACAGGTACTCTTTAAATGAGTTTTTATACTCTTTAAATGGGTTTTTAAATCTCATTGCTACGCGGCAATGAATTCACGGCTCGACACCATTGTCGAGAATCGATACTAAAGAATTAAGCTTATTCTTCAGAATAAGTGCTGTCGTAAGCGAGGAGGCGTCAGGTGACTTTTTAATTGCCTTTGTGAGAGTCACGATTTTTTACCTTTAGAAGAAGGACTGGAAAAGAAAATGCTCGACGTTTGTAAATAGCAAGAAGCGTGAAAGATGGACTCTATGGCATACAATTCGAAACCGCCGCCTGAAAGAGTGTTTCTCTAGCTCCTTGTAAAATAATAGAGCGTATACGGCTGACACTTTAATGCAGAAGAGTAGAAGCGACGCTCCATACTGGAGCTTGCCACACTATAGGGCCAACTTTTGTTCTGCAATAACACTTGTACGTCAAGCTTGCTACATCTCCTGCTCGAAAAAGAAAGACAAAAAAAGAGAAGAAAAAAAAGCCTCATAAGTTTGACATCAACTTTCATTCGTGCGTTCCGCGCACCTGTACAGGACTCGATACATGTCACTGGCGACGTTTGGGAAACGGTTAGTTTCGAATGGACTACATTATTTTTTCTTGCTTCTGAATAGACGCATTGTCTTTACCCTTATTTATAGACCGAGCCGTGATACCTTAACTGCACTTCGGTAAGCTAGAGTTACGAAACTGTCACCGTACCTTTTTTTGAAATCTCTGGCCGCGTACGATATGACGTTTCCCAGCGGTACGGTATGTTTGCCGTAGCGTCGCTATAGTATAGTGCACAGACTCAAGCGTCCTCACCCCCGTGCAGCAAGTGTCCACTTCTCAACAGGAGACATGAACTCACGCAGGTCAACAATGCTCCTACGACTTGTTCCAGTTGCGCTGGTGATCGTAGTTTCCAGCATCGGTTTCAGTGACACGCACTTGGTCGAGGTACCGGAGTCATCCTACCCCCGGTACATGCATTTAGCGGTGCAGTTGACCCGCTTCAAGTCGTTGAGTCGACGACCTGCCTTGTACCTGCTGGGTCTGAGGAAGGTTGTATGGCCGGTGAGTGAACTTCAAGTCTGCGTCATCATCAATACGTCTTAATTACGTCCGATAGAGTAGAAGCATCTCCCATGCTTTGCCAACAAAGCCGAGCGTGGGCTCGCAATGGCTGTGTTATCCAGGCACACTTCCTAATCCCATATGCCCACCTAACTTTCTTACTTTAACCGGCGCATCACCCAATGCGCACCTAGGGTTGCCAACAGTCCCGGATTTTGAAGGACTGCATGACTTTAGATACCGCGTCTCGAGCCTCGCGCTGTCACTGTAGAGACAGATGTATGTACCAGATTCATTCCAGACCACCTATTTGGAAACATAAGATTCAACGCACGGCCAACGACTGGCGTTGCGCTATGGAACATGAAGTTCACACGAATCACACGTACAAAATCATGTTGTGGTGGCTAGCTGTGGCTGCGAGAGGCTTCAGCCATTTAGTAGAACTTGTGAATGAAGTGCGACAACCTTTGCGAGTACATTCTTCTGCAAGAAGAACCGCTTCGAGCAGTGCCCAGTCAGTAGAGGTGGCTGAAGTACCTCTTCACTAGGCCACAGCAGTTAAGAAGCGAAGTATTTGTCTAGAATACGCTGCAGTAAAAGAATGTGCTTTTGCTCGCTCCGTAGGTTAGTTTACGCCCCCTTCTCATCCTGTCCTGATTGCCTTAATTGAAGAGTTGGTAACCACAGCCCTCGCCCCAGCAGCAGGCTAATGCATATAGCACGGCGTGCCTGCAAAGACAGAGTCTCCAAGTTGCGTGCATTTCGGCAAATGGGGCTAGCGTGCTGCTTCATACTGCCCACTGTACTTTCAGACGTCAGTCTCTGATGCGGACAGCACAGCGTGTGTTCTCGCGTTAACTTGGCAAGAACGAAACTCTTGCACCAACTTGATGCTTCTCGCAAAGTTGTTAAATCACTTAATCAATCGCTTTCGGTCTCCGACTTCATAAAACAACTGCCTCAACTTTTAATGTTTCTTGAGACTTATTGGCTTAACTGTACCAAAACTGCTCTATCTCACACAATACCTTAGTCTTGCCTTAACTATATGCTGTAAAATCTGTAATCTTTCATACCGAAGACGTAAGACTTCCTTAAGATCAAACATTAGTGCATAGACATACAAATATAGAACTTGTGTGTTCTGTAATGGTTCTAGGGGTACATTTTACGAATACAATGAAATGGGACGACCATGTAAGCTCGATACTCCAAAACGTTGCCGCATAATAAGTGTTTTAAGTCGTTACCGATACACTTTCCCAGTTACTGTAATATTGCTAATTTATAATGCTTTATTTGTATCGCATGTTCATTACAGGCATCTAGTATGGGGCACGTGCCATGACTAAGTTTAACTTAAATTATTTCGCATGCAGAAGAAAATATTGAGTGTCGTTCGTAATGTACAGTATCTGGCTATTACTGAAAACCTGTTTGAAAAATACAACATAACAAAAGTTCATAACATATACAAACCTAGACTCTTGCGCGAATAGCGTTTTAGTGCTAAACGTAACGCTACCTTATTGGAAGAACTTCCATACCATTCTGGAAATGCATACCGTTATAGCAGTGTACATCAGAACTGTGGAAGTGTCTGAACTTTAGAACGTGCTATGCTTACCAAACAAAATGCTAGGTAACAATGCCCATAGACTTGTTTACTCATACAACAAAGCATGCTATCATATACAGCACTGGAAGTTGCCAGCTTTTAAAATGTTAATGCACTCCACTTTCTCGAGTGTTTCCTGGGAGTTTTTAGTGTGTGATATATTTTTGTTAGTTTTCTTGCACATGTTAGGAGGTACGTATATATTTTGTTCCCGCTTTATCCGAGTAGTGTAATCCATTGTGGAAATGTTTATTTTTGTAGTTTTTTTCTTTTTTTCCTCTATTCATTGTATAACTGCCATACTGTATGGTCACTGCATTAGTGTATTGTGCAAAGTGTATTGTTTAGAAAAAGTTTATTTACAGCATGTACAGAACACAAAGGCTTCATACCATTCCAGTAACAGGGCACATACACATCGGCACATCTATATTTCACGACTAACATCACTACGTTACAGTGAAGACATTTGCTCTAATATACATGATTATGTTGGCATACATGTACACAAATATATACATGTACACAAGTGTATTATGCGTTTTATCATACTGTGCAAAGGGGGAGAGGTCTCCTTCAGGCCGCGTTCGGGTGGTTTTTATTTGCCTCATCCACCTCCATTTTTCACTATGTTGCACTTGTGTGTAAGTGAGAATCAATCAAATAAAATCAAATCAAATGAATAGTAACGTCATAAATGTTTGTCAATTATCTACAGTCACAATAACTTTATAATAGTCATTCAGATGTATGCTGCTTCAGATTGAAAAAAATGTGGTTTATTGAACTAAGTGTCATAAAATTCGAGACTATTTGTGTCGCCCGAAATAAAAACAGCCTACATATTTACATATTGTATAACATTGCGTTCGAATCTCGTAACTCGATGGTTGCTACAAATATTTATAGGGTCATTACAACGATAAACTTCCTTCGGGCTTCACTCCTGCATCTAAACCATCCATACCGCCTTGGTGTCTTATTCGACCCACAGTGCATCTTAGTGTACCAGGGATCCGGAGGAAATCTGAGCTATCTTCGCCTGTGCTGAAACAACTGTCTCTTCTTTTTTTGCACGAGAAATATTCAGACAGCATTCATGTATACACCGATGGTTCCACGAACCGCCAGTCTTCGTCAGGGGCAGCAGTTGTCCCAGCAAGAGGTGTTACCATCAGCTTTAGGACTGACCACTCCACGGCATCTACAGCAGCGGAACTAGCTGGTTTGCGCGCTGTACTTCGTGTGGTCAATCGGGAACCACCGCATTAATGGTCGATTTTTAGTGACTCAAGGGCTGCCCTAAAGTCTGTGCTCTCAGCACTGCGTCGTGGGCCATACGAACAGCTTGTTTTCGAAATTCGATGCCTTCTCCACATTTCACACGACAAAGGGCATCATGTGACGATTCAATGGCTGCCAAGTCACAGCGGCATCATAGGGAACGAACATGCCGATACTGCCGCGCGGGCAGCCCTTGAAGGAACAAGAGAAGAAGCCATGCCACTTTCGCGGACCGATGCTGCCAGTAATCTTCGGCGACTTGCGCGTGAAATCACGTTTTCACTATGGTGCCCACCAAGCATCGATACGAATCGTCAACACCACCTGTCCTCTTTGATGGCTCTCCGCATGCCCACTGGACTCGGCCGAAGAGAAGCCACCCTGCTTCATCGCTTATGGCTAGGAGTGGCATTTACAAAATCTTATTCTTTTGTCATAGGAATGGCCGACAACGCTCTCAGCGATGCCTGTCATTGCGAAGAGACGCTACACCACATCCTGTGGGACTGTCCGTTGTATGAAATCCAGAGACAGTCACTGGCGTCCGCTTTTGCGCGCATTGACAACAGCCAAATGTCTGTGGACACTATTCTGTCAAGTGCCCGAGAGAAGACATTGCAACAGAAGGCGACGAAAGCTCTGTTGAAATTCCTACGCGACACGGACTTGAACAAGCGACTGTAACAGCAATGTCACACACCGCGAAAGACAAGACTGGACTATGACTGAGTGTGCGCGCATGTGCTGCCGAATGTGCTGTGTTTCTCTCTTCCCTCTCTGCTCTCTATCTTTCATCTCCCCCATCCCTCCCCCATGCGCAGGGTAGCAAACCGGCTGCCTATAGGCTGGTTAACCTCCCTGCCGTTCTTTTCCCCCTGTTTTCCTTCCTTCCTTCCTTATAAGGTCATATATCATCTAACATAACCGGCAAGAATGTTATATTCTCTTTAACTGCAATCGCCTCTGTAGCATTACAGCAAAACAAAATCCAGCCTTTCTCTCCAGTTTTCAAGAACTCATCGTAAATAATGTCGCTTGAACTTACCATAGCTTTCTTTACGACCCATTTATTTTATGACTGCACTATATGCTTCAACAGTTTGATTATCACCCTGAAGTAGGCATTCCATTTCGTAAAACCTGAAGGTTCGTTCTCTTCTGCGCACACCAAAAGATTACCTGTTGTCACGAACAGAGGTATTGTTGTATCGTCTCTCGGGTCATCCAAATCTACAAAACTTTTTTCTTTGTTTCTGTCTCATTTTCTTGTGTAGTCTGTTCGTGTGCGTCTTACCGACGTCACCACCGTGACGGAAATGACGTTAGTGAAGCTTGGTGATCCCAGCACAAAACTCTCTCGTGTTGAAAGATGGACTACAACGAAAACGGTAAACTACATGACAAAGTGTATTGATGGCGAATGACCAATGCCGTGGCGTAAACTATGTTTGATTCGCCCCCAGATGGAAAACGCAACGCATAAGAAGACTACAACGTGTGATTCTAAATAGATCATACTTGCTTTCAAATAGACTCGAGCGTTGACATCATGCACCGTAAAAGGCTATCACCGTGTTAGGAAGTCAGGCCTCTATCGGTTTGTTGCGACACGACAATGAGATAATTCCCGAGATACCACGAAATTCCTTAAACTTCATTTTATGAGTACCTAATCATGCCGGCGTCGTTTACCATAGCTCATTTATTTTTCATTTTTGTTTTCAGAATAACAATGGTGATCGAGTGGTGATTACCATCGAAGTGACCGACTCAACCTGCCAAAGCTGGCCGGTGAATCCAAGGAACTGTAAGCCTCAGGTTAACTCGGTAAGTGGAAAGCTTAAGTAGCCTTACGTTTCGTCAATAAAAATCGTTTCGAATCAGTATCTGGAGGAGGCAAGTTAAACTGCGCGATAAAAGTGAGAACATGCGGAAACAGCGGGGCAAGACATATATATTTATATATATATATATATATATATATATATATATATGTGGTGGGTTGAAATTCAATGGATCCGGTGAAAAATGCGGTAGAAAAAGAGGTCGACAAACGTGCGAAAACACAAGTTTTACTAACGTTTCGGCAGGCCCTTCTGCCGAAGCGTTAGTAAAACAGTAAAACTTGTGTTTTCGCACGTTTGTCGACCTCTTTTGCTACCGCACACACACACATATATATATATATATATATATATATATATATATATATATATATATATATATATATATATATATATATATATATATATATATATATATATATATGTGTGTGTGTGTGTGTGTGTGTGTGTGTGTCATCGCTGGAAGTGTGTATTAGGTTAGCGTTTGTATGCACACCACACAGAAAAATGTTCGTACTTATTTTTTCCTTAACAAGGCGGCTGATATGTTTCTTTAAAATTTTATAATTAGTTAACTGTAAGGAACCTACTCAACTACTTCAGTTACATTATTCAAAAGAAAGAAAGATACCGATCCCAAGCCCGCTTGAGATCCCGACGTATTTTTTTATTGTAAGGTTCCTCATTTTATTGTAGCTCTGTCTCCCTGCTGTGTACATCACAATCATTCTCAATTCTACATTGTACAAGAGGTCCCCTTGCAGTCTCTGACTATGGGACCTCTTTCTGTATATCATGCACATGTATTCTTCTTCATTTAGCACAATAAAACCTTCTGTTCTGTTCAACAGAACTGACTTGGGAGGCTCAGAGAACTTATAAGGAGCTCGCTGCCAAAATCTGTTCTTTTTTTTTTTCACACTGACTGTAACCCTGTAACATGCGAATATCCGTACCGTCTCAATGATTCGAGAGGTACCTGTCGTCTAGTTATTCCAGATGTCAGCCGAACCACCTTCTTTCCTAACGTTCAGAGTCCACGCAGAAACGCCGTATCATCTCTGGCTTCAGGGTAGTCTATAAGCGTTATTGAACAATATATTGTTCCTTGTCAGTTTCAGCGTCATCCGAAAATAATAAGTATATACGTTCGTACACAGTCCGTGTTTTTTTTTTTTTGCGTCGCAGCCCCTTTACACCTGCATAGGGAGGGCACAAGTGAAAAAAGGCCTGAAGCTCGTTAAGTTTTGGCGCTCAAAGTGCTGGTGAGTGTTTATAATTACGCTCAACGTGCCTCGCGATTATATCGTGGTGATGTTATTTTATTTGTACAAGAATGTCTGTCGAGTTTTAAGCATTCTGTTGTAAATCATGCATCTGAGTATCAAACGTATGTCTTTACTTTTCCTCCAAAATGTTTACTGTTGATTGATAGATACGTGGGGTTTAACGTTCCGAATCCACCATATGATTATAAGAGACGCTGTAGTGGAGGACTCCGGAAATTTCGACCACCCGGGGTTCTTTAACGTGCACCCAAATCTGAGCACATGGGCCTACACCGTTTTCGCCTTCATCGAAAATGAAGCCGCCGCAGCCGGTATTTGATCCCGCGACCTGCTGGTCTGCAGCCGAGTACCTTAGCCACTAGACCATCGCGGCGGGGCCAAAATGTTTACTGTTCTCGCGCTGTCATGTACAACGCCTCTTGGACCCACTCAAGCTGCTGACGGCAGCTTTTAGCCCCGGAGTACGTTTCTAGTGTGTACTAAAGGAAATGAGAAAGTTGAAGTTAAAGATTACAGTGCCGTGAGAATGCCTTTGAATATTGTATACAGTGCAGATGACAAATATGCGTCAACGCCATTAGGAATAACTTAGGCCTTTCTTTTTCACGTTTCCCTCTCTCTTTCATCTGTTTACTCCCCTTTCTCATTATCCCAGCTAGGCGTATCGAATCTGAGATGTTTCTGGTTAACCTTGCTACCTTTTACCTTTTGTTTTCTTCTTTCCATGGCCCATAAACACTTAGAGTATCGTGTTACTTGAGTGTGAAAATTATTTGTGAAATTTTTTTTTTCGCATCGCGGGGCTTAATAAAACTGCGTGCAAGAAATTGTTTTAAATGGGAAGCATTTTTTGAGTACTGCAAGCACTCCTGCTATCTATCTATCTATCTATCTATCTATCTATCTATCTATCTATCTATCTATCTATCTATCTATCTATCTATCTATCTATCTATCTATCTATCTATCTATCTATCTATCTATCTATCTATCTATCTATCTATCTATCTATCTATCTATCTATCTATCTATCTATCTATCTATCTATCTATCTATCTATCTATCTATCTATCTATCTATCTGTCTGTCTGTCTGTCTGTCTGTCTCTCTGTCTGTCAATCAATCAATCAATCAATCAATCAATCAATCAATCAATCAATCAATCAATCAATCAATCAATCAATCAATCTATCCACTTACGTCTGGGCACTCTCATGGTCAGCCCCATAACTTGGCGTGAACCGAAATTAGTACGGAAGGGTAAGGTAGTTTGACGAATATGACGCGCTGGTCAAGATATTAGGGAGCTTTAGAATACCGTTTGCAAGCGCTGCGGGCATTGCGGGCGCCATATGAGTTTTAGAATAAATTGCGTTTGCCCTACGGCGATCCGCAACGCACGATCGCAGCGACACCTTAGCCTCGAAACCAGTGCTTGCGGGCCACATGCGGGCCGCCATCACCGCATGCCATTTTGTATTTTTTGCGTGAGGTCCGCGAACGCCAACGCCGACTCGCGTTAAGACGCAGGCGCAGTGGCAGCGACCGCACCACAAGGGCGCGCGGTGCGCTATTTTAAATCTCCTTATTGTCACGGGGTCGTGACGGGGTTGAAGGCAGGAGACGGAATGGTCAGATCAAACTGTTTATTTGGGCGAACGTGTGCCCGCTAAATGGAAAGTCGGGTTACGGTAGCACACTTGCATTGATAGCAGTGAGTGCAGCGTCGGCCGTCGATCAACTGACAAGCGGCGAAGCGCGTCGGAATTTATACACTTGCCATTGAATGTTCTAGCGCTATCGCTAGCGGTGAGGTATGTTCCTGAATAATCTGTACTGTTCGCGGAGTTGGTGTGATCTTATCGAAATGATCTACTACAGTCCTGAAACTTCTCGAAAACTGGAGGCGAGGTTTGCGCTGAGAATTGTGTAGTGTATTGGGGCGATAACGAAACTTGAGAAAAAAAACTTAGCAATATGAAAAAAAAAAAGATCACAGCATATCTCTGCAGTAAATGGTGATCAGTGGGGCGAAGCGTTCGTCAGCCCGTCCGTGCCTCCGTCTGTCAGTTCGTTCTTGCTTCCGTCTCTCCGCACGACCAGCTGTTCGTCAATCCATGCGTCCGTCTGTCCGTGCGTCCATACGTGAGTCCGTCCACCGGTCGGTCCGTCCGCTTGTGCGTCCATCCGTCCGTACGTGCGTGCGTACATCTTGTGCACACTCCAAGTACGCCATCTCCCAACCCCGGTGGCACGTACCTGCTCTGGAGCGGATATGTGCCTCCGGTGGCTACATACATACATACATACATACATACATACATACATACATACATACATACATACATACATACATACATACATACATACATACATACATACATACATACATACATACATACATACATACATACATACATACATACATACATACGAAGGAGGAGGAGGAGTGACAGACCCATGCCATAACAAGCTTCGCCCCTAAAAATACTGTCACAATGTTGTCGCCCAAGTCTTTAAACACTTTCCACCAGACAGTGGCACATACCCGCCAGCGGATATGTGCCACAGGGTATCGACACTCAGAAACGACGAGAGCACACATGGGCAATTTTAACTCGTAAGCATTAAACAAAAACTGATATCGGCAGCGCTGACCCGACAAATGCAAAGAATAAATGAGTGTCCCAGCTTGAATCGAACGCAAGCATCATTTTGCTGGGCAATCAAGCTCTCTACCACAAAGCCAGGTCTCGGTTGTACTGTTCAAATATACCCTAATGTTCGTGAAACGTCGATTTTGGTTGCTGTGTTGGCTATCTAATTTTTAAACTTTACAGTTGTACATTTACAATACAGCCATGCTGTTGGGTTAATGTCCAATATAGTTAGGCACCATGCGCTGAAGTTGATTTATGTAGCGGCGTTCAGGGCTACCATCCCCGCGAGGACCAGCGCTTTATATTAGCTAATCGCTTCTGTTGATGCTAATACTCTTGTTCCTGTTGGCGTAATTGCGCAAGTGCAAACAACTTTGAATAAACATCTGCGACTATTCAATATATGTCTGTGCGTGCAACATTTGCACGTATATTTAGCGTCATTTCATGACGTGTCGCTACGTATAAAAATTACAACATGGTCACTTTTTCTCCTCACGCTTCGCATAACGTCGATACCAAGGTACGTGGGACCTGCCGAATTTTTCGTAAGTTATCGCGTGAAACAGCCACTTAATTACGATACTATGCACATCACCAATTGAGCGACAAAGTTGCTGCTTTTTTAAGCATAGTAACGCTCAACTGAGTATTCTGCGCACAGTTCAATCCTCGCGAACAAACTGTTCAGTTATTCCTAATGCTCACTTTGTTCTTGCAATGAACTATGTTTCAGACTGCGTCTCGCACTGACAGAATCATTTTAATGCTCTAAAGACTGCAAGACAAAAAATGAACTTATCTGTAGCATTTGATAGACCAGATCATTCGCGAATGAAATGCTGTGCTGTGCTCTAACCAACTCGTCCACCGCACAGACTACGCAGCACCGCACAAGAACATTTTGGCCTTGAATTCTGCGGTGGTACGTAGGCTCCAATTGGACACATACATAATCAAATGCAGGATTCATGCGTACCACTGCACAACGCACGAACACATATGCCCGTGGTGTAGAAGGCAACCGACGCTCTACTAAATCACACGGTTCCCACACAGAACAGCAAGAAGGGGATAATATAGCAGATTGAGGTGGGAGGCATTGCGGTCCAGCCCTGCCCTTGGGGACTCGCTATAAGGCCAAGCAGGTGTGGCGTTGCTCGGTTTGAGCAGCAACATAGTCTTTTGCACAAATAAAACTTTGTTCTTCTATTTTTGAATGATTTGCAGAATGTTCGATGCTTTATTAGAATAGCTTTTGGGCACTGGCAGAGACGTGATGACCTCAGTCTTAAAAGATATACAATTAGCAAACATGGGCCAGTTTTTTCTTATTTCTGCGTTTTATGTCCTTATTCTGCTCACATTCTCTCTCTTTTTTTTTACAGGAAAAGCGTCTGTAGAAAATGAGACCGCATTGGCTAAACGTCTTAGCCGCATCCCTTGGTCATCACTTGTGCAGTGATTTTGTTCTGTGGATAAATTAAACAAAAATATTGGGGCGGAAAGCCAGTTCTTGTGATTCAAGACACTTTGCGACGTTTTGCGAGACCTGACAAGACTGTACGAGAACTGCTGAGACACTGCGACATTCGGAAACAGATAAATACATCGCCTAAACGAAACGTTGCACAACTCTGTCAATGGCGTCATGTAGCAAGACAAGCAATTTTCTATTAGGCCTATAGATTACTCGGCAGTTTTGTGATTGCCGGGTTTCTCGTCTCTTGAGTGCGTCTTTTTGTGTTCTTTTGTGCGCTGCTTCTTTAAAAGTCATGGCTCACTGTCTTGCTTATCAGTAGGTACTAAACATGTGTCTGAATGTTGATTAATTCCTGTAGTGACCCATCTAGCGTTGACAGCACAGACAAATAAACAAGCAAGCAAGCAAACGAACACACAAACACCAATAAATGTTTGACATGTTCAGGTGAAGCAATAAATAAATGAATGAATGAATCAATCAATGAATCAATCTACAAATCAGTCAATCAATAAATAAATAAATCCATCGATCAGTGTATCAAATCAAGCTATAACCCTCTAATGTTGAGTTTGTTATATCCCGAACTCCGTTTAATGGCTGAAAGCTTCATGAATCACTCGAAACTAATGCATATCGGTAATACATTTATATACTTTGAAGTACTAGTGTATTGGTTCGTACAGTTAAAATTTTAAAATAATTGTACGTGGTGTTTTAATAAAAATGGAGTATAGTTACTGCAAGAACATCCTGTAGGTGAGACAAAAACGTTATGCATGTTTTAGTTCGAAGCTGCGTTCGTTCATAACAAGTTTAATTAGGCCATCGTTTTTTGATCCACGCCGACTCTGAGTGTTCATAGCAAATACCCACAATTACTTCAGTACGTCCTACTTGAGTTCCATGTCTCTGCACAATTCCGTTCCGATAAACTCAGTAAAAGACACTGTCGTTCAGGTTCGCGGCAACTACATGCTAATTTCAAAAAAGGGCTTGGTGCTGTCGCCCAGCAACAGCGATTGCACGCATAAAAATGAAGAAAAAGAAAAGACGCTTCATTTTTGCGAGTCGCGATAAATAAAGCTATACATAAATGTGCATAGCTATAGGCGTGCATAGTAAATGCTTGCGCCCGACTGTGACGGCTACAATGAGGAACTTTTCATTGAAATAATTACTATAAAAACAAGTGCCAGAATTCAGGGAAGCTGGGGGAGAGGGCAAGATAACAAAGAGGTGCTGTCAGAGGAACACTGCATCTGTCCACTAGAGCCCCGATTCCAAATTGAGAACGTAAGGTGTTCTGTTTAGTTTTTTTTTTTTGGGAAAATCTGGACTGCCCCCCTTCAGACCGTCACCACTTCCCCGCATCTCCTTCTGACCTACTGCTGAATTATTCACGAGTTTCGAAGCTCCAGCTAGACAAGCGAGAGAATCAATCATCATTCACACGTTCCTTTCAGCGGCGATGTCGATGGCTGCATGACGCAAGGTTTCTTTTCTTTTCATTTCTTTTTGTTTGCGTACGCTTTCGCGCTCTTTGGCAGTACTGGGTGAAACAAATGAACACAGATTGAGTTGAGTAAAACGTTGCTGCAGTCGCTCTTCACGCTGTTATCTCTATGTTCTCCCACTTGAATGCTCAATCCTAATTTCCTGTTGAAAATTAAAAATAAGGGAGTGCCCCGACAGCACATGCGAGGAAGCAGAAACAATTTATGGCCCCTTCTGTAAGAATAAGCAAAGAAAGAAGACCAGCGATGCTGTTTGATTTGTTTAAATATGCTAAACTGTTTGTCGTGGCAGGCTGCGATCTCCGCGACGGACCTGGTCGACCCGCGCCAATTCGTCGTACATGCCCGTAGTAGGGGTCCAGGTTAGAGAGTTCCTGAAATGAAGGAACCCTCCAACCTTGAGTAACTTGCCATTCTTCAGCTGGTTGTTTTCCCTCGCACTCTCTCGTTCACGGCATAGCCAAGCGTTGCTATAGCAACGTCATCAGTTGCTTCTTGATACCATATATGGCTGCTGGCGGGGCTCCCGCGATCTGGGGAAACGCATATAGGGTCTCCCATAAATACACTAGAGCGAACTCTGGCGCTAGTGTCTGTGGGAGCTGCAACGCACGACACTTCTTCGAGCATGGAAATGATGGGTAGTACAAACGTTTGCCTAATCTTCGTAGTTTCTGCTCCATTTGGCTTTGTGTGGCTCGGAGCTTCCCTATCACGGGACTAAAATCAGCAAATGTAACGCTGCGTCACCTCACTATCATAACGTATTTATGCTCACCAATTGAAGCTGGGAGACGAAGTTGACGACGGTCCGTTCTTTTACTCGAGAGAAATCTAAAACACACCAATAATCACAGCCAAAAGTGCGTTTGAAGCCAGCTAGCACGAAGACAAGGGAAACTTTTAATCAAAAATCTTTTATTTTCACCATTTCATACAAAGGTGAAAAAGTGAGAACTAGAGAAAAAGCCGATAGTTCTTCGGCTTGACAAAGCTCCGGTCCCCCAGATAGACAGTGGTGAAGTTCGTTTCAAAACAATAGAAGAAAACATGTTACAAAGTATAAAGCATTAAAGCAATAATAGGATTTCACCTGAATATAAAATAGACATTGCGATGAAGGAAGAGAAATGTATAAATTGAAAACAACTATACAGCAACTACAAAGTACAACTGAGAAACACTTTTTTATAACATAAAAAATTACTTTAACAGCAGCATGCTATCAACAACCGGTGGGATTTTTTTCTAATCCTGTGTTAATGAGCCATTACAGGAACAGGTCCAACATTTTAGTTTTGTTTAGCGTAATAGATCAACACTTTGTCTGTTGAAATGGTTAAGTAGGGAATGTAGGGTACGACAAAGGCGCTGTTGTCCATAATTTGTACGAGAAAAAGGAATTTGCCATGGGGCAATGTATTTAGATAGCGATTTAAAATACCAATAACTTTTCGCACTTTCGCACAAACATTGTCAACATAAGCATTGCAGGACATATGCTCAGCGAATATAACTCCGAGTGTTTTCATAGAGAACGTAATGGTAATCTTATAGGAACACAGAACAATGTTATCTGGTAATGTAGTGGAAACTTCCTTGGGCACGAAAAATGACATATTTTGTTTAATCAAGAATCAAGCAGTTTGCCTTTGACCAGCGTTGAATTTTGTTACAGACAGTGCAAGCTATAGGCATTATTTCTTCTAAGTCTTGTGCACTACCCGCCATTACTGTGGTGGCTGAACGATCGCAGCACCTGAGTCCCCTCTAGTTAATTTCAGAAAGGTCTACGGGGTTGTGAACGTAAGGAGCGCCGACGCCAGCCTTTTCTCGAAGTCATGTGTTTTTCGTAAGTGGCCATTACGGCGGCGTAAACGTAGTCATCAGTAGTGTAAGAGTCGCGGTTCACGCTAGCGGCTAGCCTGCCGTAACGGCGCAGTGCCGTAGACCGTCAGCCCCCGCCGCCGTCCGTGGGAGAGCTATTCAAAGTGCACGGCAAGCTTCGCCGGCAATGCATTCCAGCGTCCGACTTCCTTCCGAATGCAGTTATCGACCACCTCGAATCTATCAACCAGCCGCCGTGAGCTCTATAGCTCGTAAGCTCCGAAAGGATGCTTCCATTCGCTTTGTACTCATGTCCTTTAGCTTCGACAACACAGTACACGAATCGATTTTGCACCGTTTCTGAGAGACATAATCGAATAATTGATGTTGTAGGTTTAAGAAAGCCTTGCCAAATCTCGCAGGGCATGAATTTCACGTTTGTTAGCTGTTGCAAGTCCTAGATAGCTGGTGCCACTTGTCCAAACGCCTGCATTGGGAGACGTCTTTTTTAATGGCCTTGCGCTTATTCGATTACCCGACAGACTAAAACGATCTATTCACTGCTAAAACATAGTCTGGGAACAACACGTATACGATATAGCGGAAAAACCACCGAGCAAGAAACAGGCAGCTCGAAGTGTCACGCGGCAGACGCAAACGATGCGGAGAGGCGAAAGTAGACGACGCGGCTCAGCCACGTCTCTCCTCCGTCGCTGATTCGCTACGTCGCTTTCCGGCAAACGGCAAACGGCGCAAAAAATGGGTCTCGGACCCGTTCTCCGAACGACAAACAACCGCAGACGTGCGCGAAAGAAAACTCCCAAGCATTTCCCCGAGGGTGAACATGGTTAAGTGCGAATACACGGGGTTATGCTATGAGGGGTATTTATTAATTCGCACTATTATATTCATTAATCACACAGGGTTGCGGCAGCGGACAAGCAACTAGTTTCGTCCTTGCACTTCGTACAGGTTGCAATTCACGCCTACGGCCATCGACGGACTGTTCGCTTCAAGTGGCATCGACTGAAGTGACGTCAGCTATCCTGTTCACGTCACAACTCGCGCCTGCTGCTATCAACACTCTGGTGAAGTGAAGCGACGCCTATCGGAGTGACTTCATCAGCCGGAATGCCTACAAAAGCGGTTGTCCTGTGCGCCAGCCCGTCATTCGGCAGCAAGGGTTGCGGCAGCGGACAAGCAACTAATTTCGTCCTTGCACTTCGTACAGGTTTGTCACATAAACGTTTGCATCTACTAATCCTTCTTAGCCGCTGCCCTGTTGCCATCAGTGTCTCGTGCTTTTTTTCAAGATGCCGTCGTGTGCTGAGCTAGCGAAAGATATAGCAACACTACGTGCTGAATTGGCATCAATGCAAGAAAGTCTGAGCATGTTTAATGGACTGTATGAATCCGTGAAATTTCAGAATGAAACCATCTTGAAGGAAAATAAGTTTCTGAAAGAAGAAAACGCGAAGCTGTCTCAACGTCTTACGGCACTCGAGCAGTATTCACGCCTCAATAACGTAGAAATCAAAGGTGTTCCCGTCACGGAAGGTGAAAATTGCCTGGCTGTAATACAAGCTATTGGTAAAAAAATTGGTTGTCCTGTTGTACCTTCCGACATTGACATCGCTCATCGTGTCCCCGCGAAAAAAGACAAGAACATCGTCGCGCGTTTCTGCTCGAGATCGAAGCGAACGGAATTCATTAGTAAAGCTAGGAAAGCTAAACTCACCACTTCTGCAATTGGTCTTTCGCGAAGCAGTGACTCACCTTTTTTTGTGAATGATCATCTCACGCCAGAGAACAAGCGTCTTTTCGCGCAAGCTCTCGAATTGAAGAGGGCTAAAGGGTGGCGATTCCTCTGGACCGAAAATTGTGTGATTAAGGCCAGAAAGACTGAAAATAGTCGTGTTTATCGTATTTCTAACGCAAATGACCTGGCCATATTTACATAATCAGTGCGCCTGCACATCCTTTTTTTTTGTGTGTTTCTACCATGAACAGAGGCATGTTCTCGTGTGACAAAACGAAAGCATTGCTCCATGATAAACCGCCTCAATTTTCATTCCTTCATTGCAATATTCGCAGTCTTCGTAAGCATCACGATGATCTGATCAACTTTCTTTCTATACTTGACCATAACTTTTCAATCATCTGTTCGTCGGAAACGGGGCTGACACAGGTAGATGGCAATCTATTTGATCTGCCAGGGTGCATCAGTGAACATAGTTACCGTGGAAATCAGAGAAGTGGCGGATCTGCTATCTTTGTGATTTCGTCGATTGCGTACACCCGTCGTCTCGATCTTTCATTCCGAAATTTATTGTGCGTGTCTGTATGGTTAGAGTTCGACCGGAATGTCTTGCCACTCAATAACAGGCCTACAATCCTGACATCCATTTATCGTTCCCCGTCATCATCTTATTCGGACTTCTGTTCACAGCTAGAAGAAATACTTAATCTCTTAACCAATGAAAATAAGAACATCATCATTTGTGGTGACATAAATATAAACATACTTCCTCCTAGCTGTCAATCGTGCTCTGATTATATCAACTGCTTATTTAGCTATGGTTTCTCTTCCTTAATTGATGTTCCAACTAGGTGTGACACTGCCGGTTCTTGCACGTTAATAGACCACATATTTTCATTATCAACCTCTGATTACACCACCGGAGTGATTGATTATTCCATTACAGATCATTATCCCGTGTTCTTCGTTCTTGGTACCGGAAAACGTGCACAGCACCGTCAATATACGAAAAATTCCTTCAATGAAGCTTTATTTGCACGAAAAGTGCATGACACATGCTGGAATAACGTTTTTCGAGAAGATTGTCCTGAGAAGGCATATTCGATTTTTCTATCAACAATAACGAATTACATTAACGATTGCACAACCCATGTAACCCATAAGCACACATTCTCGTCTCCTAGGAATCCATGGATTACAAATGCGCTGCTGCGCTCAATAATAAAGAAAAATAATCTTCACAAAAAGGTGAAATTGCAGCCTTTCAACGCATCTTTGCGTGCTAGATTTAAAAATTATAGCAACATTCTTTCTAGTGTCCTCAAACGTGCAAAACGGGAATATTATGAACGGCGAATAATTGAAAACGGAACAAATACTCGGCGTCATTGGGAGCTAATTAAAGAATTTCTGAACGTTAGGGAGTCCGATGCCAGCATTAAAAAAATAATTTACAAAGACAAGGAATACTCTACCGAAGCTGATATGTCAAATGTTTTTAGCGATCATTTTGCCGCGTGCCAAAATACGCTCTCACTTAGCGTTCCAGCCCATCTTCCACGTAGCCCCCAGTCCTTCTTCCTTCGCCCGGTTTTTTTCTTCAGAAGTTTTTAACGTAATTTCTTCCCTCAAAGTTACGGGACCAGGCCTGGACTCCATCCGGCCCTCTAGAATAAAACTGGTTGCTGCAGACATATCATTAGTTTTTGCAGATATTGCTAACAAAATTTTCAGAACCGGTATATTTCCTGATATGTTGAAACGTGGTAAAATAATTCCTGTGTACAAAAAAGGCTCTCGTGATAACATTAACAACTATCGCCCCATTTGCATTTTGCCATTTTTTGGCAAAGTCATTGAAAAGCTTATCTACAGTCGTCTGATGCACTATCTAAACAAATTTAATCTTCTTTCCCCACACCAGTTTGGTTTTAGGAATGGTTATTCAACGGAACAAGCATTGCTCAAATTCACGGATAACATTAAACAATTTATTGACGAAGGGTTCGTTGTAGGTGCCATATTCATTGATCTAACAAAGGCATTTGACACACAAGAACATTCTATTCTTCTGGATAAGCTCGAGTCTTTTGGTATTACTGGCCCAACTCTAAATCTTATTCGTAGCTACTTGTCTAACAGGCCACAAGTCGTATATCTTAATGGTCAATTTTCATCGACTAAATTAATTAACTGCGGTGTTCCCCAAGGTTCTATATTAGGTCCGTTGTTATTTCTACTATTCATAAATGACTTACCTAATACGCTTACGTTTTCTAAGTGTTTGCTATATGCTGACGACACGACCATTTACTCGCCACATAAATCGCTCACCGCACTTCAAGACACACTTAATGCAGATCTTAACAACGTGAATTCATGGTGTAGAAATAACAAACTTCAGATTAATCCTACTAAAACAACTTTCGTACTCTTTCATAGCCCACAAACTGTGGTTTCTTCCTCCATAACTGTCTTGCTGGATGATTATACTTTACTGGCATCTGACAATGTTAAATTCCTTGGTGTTACTCTCGATAAACATCCTAAATACAATAGTCATGCAAATTCACTTATAAAAAGGGTTTCATTTGGTATCCGCATTATCATTACAACACGTGCATTTTTTCAACCTCATGTTCTCATCTCACTTTATCATGCTTATATTAATAGCCATTTATCATACTGCTTATCATCATGGGGTAACACATACGCCATTCATCTCAAACCGCTTCAACGTCTTCAAAACCAAGCGATCAAGTTAATGACTTTTAGCCCATTCCGTTGCCATTCTCTACCTATCTATCATCTTCGAATCCTACCCATTCAACAATTGTTTTATCATAGATTGTCGCTCATCACATACCGTCTCATTCATCGCGAAATATCACTTGATAACATTCCTTTCCATATCTTCGTCAACAACAATAATACCAAGTTTTCAGAGCGTAATAACTTCCTTTTACCTAAAATCAGATCAAAGTATGGCAGATACACAGCACGCTTCTTTTGTGTTCATCTTTGGAATAATATCCCTCTTCATGTTAAGTCGTCTCATTCATTGCAGTCTTTTAAACATAACATGAAGAGCATACTGTTAATTGAGCCCCTTGTTCATTTGTAATAAAACATTTTCATTATTACCTCTACTTTTTCAATTCCTGCTTTTACGTATTCTTGTAGTTTTGTATAAGGTTGTTCTGGTTAAATTGACTTTTTCGATTTGACTATTTATTGTTCTGTGTTGAATGCACTTTTCATTTTTGTTCGCACTTGTAGCTTTTGCTGCTGTTACTTACCTTTTATGTACCCCATTAACGATAGGAGGTCCCCCTGACAGTTTCTTACTTTGGGACCTCCTGACGCTGTATATATTATGTGAGCTCATTACTTTTTTTTGTACTCATGTACTCAGCAATGAACTTGAACTTGAATAAACTTGAACTTGAACTTGAACACTATGGTGCCTTTATGGTGTAATGGTTCCTGGGAATCGCAATTTGATCACACGGGGAAGTTTACGTTAACTCACTGGCGAGTGCCAACGGATTTTAACTTTACTCCCCCTCACGACCCGCTCTCGACGGGAGACTGAGAGAGAAGGCGGGTGTGCGAGAGAGAGGGGTGCGCGCGCAGCTGCAGCGAGCGAGGAGAGCGGAGGAGCAAGTGAAGGGGGAGGGGGTATAAGGCGCGTTACTGACACCGATATCAGCGTCGCGTCCGTGGCTTATTCGGTAGAGCGTCGCCCTGCGGCCCGCCAAGTCCTCTTTTTTTTAAACATGGAGAGAAGACTGCGGACGCCGCCGACGGCGGTGGATGGTTTGGGGTCGCTTATAAAGTGTATTCACACTTAAAACAGCCGAGCATGGCTACCTGAGCACGTCAAACGGCGAGGCATGCTTGTCGCTAGCGTGAACCGGCCTTTATTTAAGCAGGACGCCAGTATGCGGGTGGTGTCCGGTTCCTAACTCATACACTGAAACCTTGGTATAACGAACCCAGATTCAACAAAATATTGGCTCTAACGAAGTAAATAAAAATAATCTTGGAAAAGCTACAGTGTTGCAGAGAACCTTCATGACGAATTTTCGCGCATAAAGAACTTGTTTTCGTGTGAGATGGAACTTTGTTGTTATGAGCTTTCAGTGTAGTAGATTAGACTCACCCAGAATTTGGTGGAGGCCAAGCTTTCTGCTTGCGCATGGGCTCTGCGATTAGCTCCGGCGTAGTGCTGATCGTGGAGGCCATGCTGTCTACTACTATATTTCATTTTGTACCAGCGCTTCGGCAGCTGTTTCCTCCTGATCCCGAAAACGGCCTGCAATTCTTTTTGCACAGCCAAATTAGCAAAAAAAGGACAATTTTTTTCGCCTTTCACAATACTCAACAGTTTCTCCTGCACTCAAATAAAAGAACAGCAGGTCAAGAAACTATAGCTTATAAACGCTTATCTTTCTTAAAAATTGTAAAAAAAATGCGTTCAGCAAACGTCTTCATTTCGACGCAGCACTCGGGCTAAAAAGAGAGTCCTGTGTGCTTATCAGCTAGTGTTTGTGGCCAGCCGCGCATACAAGATCTTACCATTTTACGCTTTACTGCTGGTGTCCCATTATATAAGGTTTTTGATCGTCATTTAAAGCGCATCATGTGCGACGGCCACGGGACGGCTTAATGCTCTCTCTTAGTAGAGTATCATGTACTTAAATCGTCAACCACTTGTGCCAAACACACAGGTATCGTCGTATCGGGATGGCTCTATTCTCTCCCATTTCTGGGTACGAAGTACTCGAAATCGTTAAACACTTTTTAAGGGGCGAAGCTTCTTATGCCGTGGGTCGTGCGCCTGCGATGTATGTAGTAGTAGTCATCGTCGTCGTCGTCGTCATAGTAGTAGTAGTAGGTAGCCACCTCTCGTTTAGTCCTTGGAATGTCCGCTGAATGGCCGTACTTCTGTATGATGAATATATAGTGAAAAGATGCGAGATGGCGGTACTTGGAGTATTCACTAGATGGACGGACAGACGCTTGGACGGACACAAGCCCGGACGGATGAACGCACGAACAGATGGACACACTGATGGACGCACGGCTGGGCGCACGGAAGGACGGGTGCATGAACAGACACACGGGCGGTCGCCCCGGACGGACGGAAGCAAGGATGAACGGAAGCGTGGATGAACTGACGTACGCTTCGCCCCACTCGTCATCATT
Source organism: Rhipicephalus microplus (assembly GCF_043290135.1). Lineage (NCBI taxonomy): Eukaryota > Metazoa > Arthropoda > Arachnida > Ixodida > Ixodidae > Rhipicephalus > Rhipicephalus microplus. Next base: position 165,746,301 of record NC_134705.1, on the reverse strand, counting down.
CAGTCTATGGATGTGCTGTGATTTTTTTCAAACACACAGAAGAAATAGTGTTATAAATCGACATCTATTTCTTTTAATCGGCACACATATAACTCCGCCAACACAAGGTCAAGGCACATCATATCTTTGGATGGTAACCTAAGCCGTGCACTTAGGAGGGGAATGCTTCCGTTCGCAAAATGTGGCGCTCCATGGCAGGCGTGACACCATGCGGCAAAGAAAGGAGCGTTTGTGCACTTGATATTTAACCGTAGTACCCGCCGCAGTGGCCTAGTGCATGCATGGTTTTGGTGTTTGAGTGCTTACCCCCAAGGTCGCGGGATCGACTCTCAGCTGCGGTGGCCGCATTTCAATGGCGGCAAAGCTATACACCCGAGTTCTAGAGCTACCGCGCGTAAAAAAAATAAACAGGGTGGTTAAAGTTTCACAAGACTATTCGCCGTGCATGGCACCTGAGTATCGTTCTGTGCGTTTCGCCAAAGCACAAGCACTGGCGTTGCGATGTGGCGTATGATGCCTGACTCCCACAATAGTGAACTAGGTTCGATTCGGGGTCGACCACATGGTCTTTATTCTCTCTATACATGGCAATTTTAGGAATGCGTATGAGGTTTAGCAATGAAATGTTATTATTTCGATGCCTAAGATACCGCTGACGTTTTGCTGAAACTAGCATGTGGAGCTCACGTTGGGGCATGCAAATCTGGGCATATTGAAATCTATCTATCTATCTATCTATCTATCTATCTATCTATCTATCTATCTATCTATCTATCTATCTATCTATCTATCTATCTATCTATCTATCTATCTATCTATCTATCTATCTATCTATCTATCTATCTATCTATTTATCTATTTATCTATTTATCTATTTATCTATTTATCTATTTATCTATCTATCTATCTATCTATCTATCTATCTATCTATCTATCTATCTATCTATCTATCTATCTATCTATCTATCTATCTATCTATCTATCTATCTATTTATCTATCTATCTATTTATCTATTTATCTATTTATCTATTTATCTATCTATCTATCTATCTATCTATCTATCTATCTATCTATCTATCTATCTATCTATCTATCTATCTATCTATCTATCTATCGCGTGTACGGCAGTCTATGTGTTTACACCATCCGGTGAATGAATACGGTGTGTTGTCAATTACTAGCACTTTGCTCGGCGTGATGTTTTATGCACCCGGGGCTTCGCTGACTCGTCGAGCCGTAAAAATGAGGGGCTGGCTGCACGCCCCGACATAAACTGCGTTTTAGGTGCTCACAATATTTTACGGGCAAATTTTTTGTTCTGCCAGATCGCGCTACTGACTTTTGTATTTTGTATATTCTAGGTCTAAACGAACTATGCTACGGTGGACGCACACGCATGAAAACGGTCGTGTTGCTGAATTCGATGTTTCACGGCCTTAGTTTATGACGTCACATGCACAAAAATAAGAAAACGTTCATTTAATAGCCAAGGTGGCGACGCCAACGTGGCGAACGTAAAATCGTTTATACGTGTATCATCTTTATCGCTTCTGGAAGAAATATATTATATGCTTCCGTGGACGCCACTTCAATGGGGTCAACTTTTTTAAAAGAGTTTCTCGCTCGGGAACTTATGGCCTGACTGTACACTTACCGGGTGTCCTTAATATATAGTGTTTGAGGGCCGTTGAGAGGAATCTTCTTTACTTTCAGTGTGGTAAATAAAGAAGGGTTACCTCTTGATAACTTATGGTCATTTCCCTCGAAGAAGCAGTCGCAATCGTAACACATTAGATTCTTTTCTGAAAGTGTACGACGGGTAAGTACTTCACACTTATTAATTATTAATCAATTTCTCCCAGTTGAAAAAAAAGTTTACACCCCCAAAGGTGGTTTGTTGTGCGTAGCCCTGTTTTTGCGGCTGTGTGAAACACAGTATTACACTCAACACTGAACTTGACCAAATGGGCGCTAAGAACAGCTGCCCCTAAATGTTGCGATTCACACCGTCAAGTTCGCATATAGAAATGTATAATCTGTAAATTTCGGTGCAAGACCTATGAAAACTAATTTAGTGCACTTGTAAATTCCCGAAGCCTGTAAATAGGAAAGATGAATTTCTCACGTACTTATAAATAGCGCACTCCAAAAAGAATCAACCTTGTTCCATCTTGCCTCTGACCACGACCGTTAAGATTACATAGCCGAATTCACAAAACTTTAGTTTCACAAGTGTGTTTTACCCGTTCATTAGCCGCCTCCGCTAATTATCCTTACAGTATCGTGAGTGCCTGAAATGCTCTGTTACAGAAACTGTTATGTTAGACGCCGTTTTCCCAGTATACAAGCCCTGGTCGCTAATCGTGGGAAAATCAATCACCCTTACAGCACACACGAAGTCGTAAACTCCTTCAGGAGTGAGAACATTATTTAAATAGCGGCCAATAGGAGTAACAAACATTGTAGCGCCTGTCGAATAAGCCTTGTGCTGGTTCGAGCGCGTGCTGAAGGAGGCAGAATAAATAATTTTAACTTCATTTTATTTCTCCTCTTTTCTTTAGTCCTCTTCTACCTTTTATTCCCATTACCCCATCCCCCTTCTCCTGTTTTTGAAGTGTCTTCCTATGAGCAGAGACAGTTACGACGTGGCACATTCATCTTCTCTTCCTTATTCAAGGTAACTTCGTCGAACAAGTGAATACGTGCTTGAATTAGCCCATAGCCAGGGGCGATTGGACTAGCCCACATGGGTTAGCCCGCGAAACTAAGTGGCAGTATCATGCTAGCATATACCATGTGCTTTAAAGTGTGAGTTTATATTTCCTAATTTAGGTATTGGGAACATTTTGTTTTCATAGCTTCCATGCCTTACTGTCCCCCACTAGAATACGCATCGATAATAACCGTACAGAAGAACTGAACAATTCTGTTATTAGCACGACAGAAGATCGAGCTAAGTGGTGACTACAGGAGCCTTGTGCTTGAGAGAGAGAGAGAAATAGAGGAGAAATGCAGAGAGGCTAACCAAGCTTGGCTTGGTTGGCTACCCTACACTTCATAAGGGGGGAAGGGGGAATAATAGAAAGGAAAGAGATAGAGAGAAAAGAAGACGAGTAAGAAAGATATGGATAAATGGTCAGCTCGAAACTACGCGGTGTGGTCTCGGAAGTGACTAAAGCGCCACTACGCACGGCTAGTGGATAGATTGTGCGAAAATAAGATGTGCCTCGACGTGATACGAAAACGGCGCGCGTATCTCTACCACACCTTATCTACTCCATATTATCCAAATGTCGCGGGTTCGACCCCAGCTGTGGCGGTTGCATTTTGATGCAGGCGAAACGGTAGAGGCCCCTGTACTGTGCCATGTCAGTGCCCGCTAATGAACAGCAGATGGTAGAAATTTTCATAGCCCTAATTTACAGCGTCTCTCGTAATTATATAGTGGTTTGAAGACGTCAAAGCCCAAATATTGTTATCTCTTCTCCGTACTGAGTGGGTAGCTCAAGATCGGAACCAATAGGGGAACGTGTGCCCCTGTGCCGTTTCCTTCGTTCACCTAGTGGCCGTTGTCGGCGGCACTGGGCCGTCTAGCACACCAGACATCGGTGACGCAGGACGTACAGTAGCGCTCTCTGGCCAGAAAACGGCGTCTATATAGTTGATGAAAGACAGTGGGCGTACAACGACGGGTAAAGCAGACGCCAGACAAAGCAAACGACTGTGTTTGTATCGTTTCTTCTACAGTGCCCACACGCTCACGCCCTTCTGTATTTGTTGTGCTATCCTTTTTAAAATCGGAACGCCTACGCTATTCAGCACTGTCGGAGGAACTACTGTTCCCTGCAAGGGGATGCAGCTTCCGGAGTATTGAAAAACACGGTGAGCCTGTTATTGCTTTGTTGTGATTGATACGGTAACTTACGCATTGGCATAAAATGCCCCAAAGGCTAAAGACCACGTATTTTTATTCTCAGTCAATAGTATCGATAGACCCCCCTGAAATGAAATGAAAGCGTCCTGCACCCAAACCAGTCTTTTTTTTTTTTGCTGCGTATGGGGCATCGAACCATCTGTGACCAACCGAAGTAATATGATGGAGTCATCATGTAATAGCCCACTATGTCATGCCATGAATACGCCATCAAGACGTCATAAGTTTTCGACTTATGATGTGATAACATCGTCACGGGGCAATTTCCTTGCATTGTGATCTTTTGTATCACTCTGTAGCCACCGACATCAAATTTACGTCTTTGATGAGGCTTTCGCTTCCGTAAAGGCAGTGTGGTAAATAACAAAGATTGAGCCGTTGATGCGTTGGCGAGTTTACAGCTAATTGACATCAATGGGTCTGCGCGTATTGACCAATTTATTGTAGGGTTCCTAAACTGATGAGATTTTCGAAATAGATGCTTGTGAACGAGATCTCATATATGTACACAAAATATTGTTATTGATCAATTTATAGTTTGATTGTTTGCTTGAGCATTGTGAACCTCCCGAGTTCTATGTTGCTTCTGCGGTGCATAGAGCGATACAGATGAAGGGGGAGACATATTGCAATGAAGAAACCTACCGGCAGGAAACAACCAATAAAATTCATGAAGGCTTACTAAGATCGAAGCCCAATTCACTACCCTGATCTGGAGATGAAATAAGCCAAAGTAAGGAAAGGGTAGCGGACGCAGTATGGTTCTCGAAGTCAATCATTAATACAGACTTTTGCACATACCGTAATACGGCGGAACAGTCTAAGCTTGGCACCTATAAATTCGCGAGGAAACGTGTATTCTGTGTAGTCACCCTTTCATTTTAGCTGCAAGGACGTGTGAAACGTGTAAACCTGTGCTCACGATCTTCAATAGTAACCCTACTTGAAGACAAACAAAGAAAAAAAAAGGTAGATTGTAGCGTAACGTGGAAGGAAAACACCATACGTGAAACGGAGTTTGGTGTGTCGTAGCTGGGAAGCTGGCGCGTTTATTGAATGGGCGTGTTTTCGAGCCCCTTCGGAGTTGCCGTACTGGACGCTCGTATACCGAGAGGCCGTAAAAAACAGCGCTCAGAGGTACGATACGTCGCTGCTGGAAGCACTCCTTCGGGGGGCATGCTTTTTGCGACACGTTCCGGATGCGACTGCAGACGTTGTCGATAAATTTCGGACGCAGAGAGAAGACGCTAAAAGAAAACAAAGAGAACGGCGTGAGAGGTTTTTCGTGAAATGTCACACGGCGGTCGTGTATACTCTATACCCTTATACAGCGGCAAAATTTACATTGCTCAAACTGAAAGATGCATTAATGACCGGTTGAATGTACGCCTCGGTGGACCAGTGGCTATAGGTTGCTCGGCTGTTGACCAGAAGGTTGCGGGTTCGACCCCCGTCGCGGTGGTCGTGTTTTAATGCAGGCGAAATGGCAGCGGCCCACGTACTGTGCGATGCGGGTGCACGTTAAAGAACACCAGATGGTCGAAATTTATGGAGCCCTCCACTACTGAATCTCTCGTAAACATATGGTTGTTTTGGGACGTGAGACCCTACATAATACAAACAATTAATGACGGGTTAAGGGAGCGTATGCACAAGAATTAAGTAAAAGAGACGAAAAGAATGTGCACACAGTGGCGCACGATTCCCCATGAAAAAGATTCTGAGTGTAAGCACAAACAAGAGAGTACGTGAAGTGTTAATATTTTTTCCGTGCAAAAAAGAATGAAATCTGCTATGTAAGTGCACATTTGTCATCTCTTGTTTTCTTGTGAAATTCATTTTATGGACCCTAGGATTTCAGAAGAAATAAGGAAACGAAAAAAAGCAGCATATCCACGGAGTGATTGATGGAGAGTGGGGCGAAGCATCCGTCCGTCCATTCGTTCTTGCTTCCGCCCGTCCATGCGTCCGCCTGTGTGACCGTCAGTGCGTCCATCCGTCCGTCCATGCGTGGGTCTGTTCGTGCGTCCGCACGTCCATCCGTGCGTCCGTCCCTGCGTTCGTCCATGCGTCCGCCCCTGCGTCCGTCAATGCTTCCATCCGCCCGTGCAGCCATCTGTGCGTCCGTCCATGAATCTGTCTGTGTGTCCGTTCGTCTATCTAGTCAACACTCCAAGTACCACCATCTCGCATCTTTTCATCATGTATTCCACATATAGAAGCACCGCCATCCAGCGGACACTCCAAGGACTAAACGAGAGGTGGCACACGCACACTTTCTTACGGCTTGCGCTTTGTGTCTACTTCCCACCTTTAACCACCTAGAGTTCATGGTATATACTAGTTCACTGTATTCATGGCACTGCGGCCCAATGCTCGCTAAACCTTTCTAAAACCAAAGGAGGTTACACCCGGCGTAGCAACCCTGTCTTGTCAGATAGTGCTCAATGTATATGCCGATTGGGGAATGAGAGGCAGGAGAATTCGGCTTTTAGTTAATGCGCACGCTGCGAATTTTTTATTGTTCAACAACGCACATGATCTCCCACCGGCACCACTTTGCAGGTCACAGCGTAAGACACGTTACGCACTACTACGAGGGACAAATGGGTGCCACTTTAAGAAGCTTCGCCCCTAAAAATGTATGTCTTCATAGCATGTTTTGTTAGCTTGATGTTTGTGCGGTTGCACCACAGGTAATATATTCAAAACATTCATGCGATGACTAAATGGTTGGTAGTGAGCGCTGTACGTGTTTGGTGCCTGCAGGTGTGTGCGTGTATCAATGTGGCGTCTGTTTGGTCTCTAACTAAATTTTTAAAATATGAGCAACGAGCTCGCCCAAGAACAAGTTCCTTTAGAGAACGGAACGAATAGACGATGATGTTTCATGCCGAGTAAACTTCGACCCCACTCACACAGCACTCAGGCGGTACTCGTACACAGTTCGTCCTTGAAGTGTCACGGTAAAAATAACAGTAGGAGTGCGTGTACTTTATAGTACGTTCAAGTCGTGAGGCAGCCGGCCCTAGTGCGTACGCTTTCTTTAGCGCAAGCCCCCACTTTGTAAAGCTTTTTTTCCAACGTCGAAGATCATTGAACAGTGTTTACTATATGCAACGACTGTCGTGCTAGAATGCAGCTTTCGGAAATGGTGTTGCGGAATGTGCCCGCTTGTCTGCATCGAACGTGTTTATACATCTTTTTATACCCCCGTTCGGACACTCACTCTCTTTTATTTTTTGAAACAATGTATTTAACCGAAGACTCCTCGAAGAACCCTTTGAGCAAGGGCATTGCCCTGGTTTAACTGCGATTTCTTTTTATGGTATCTATGGATAGTAAGCATCGTATTCAGGCTTCTGGAAACAGAAGTAAATGCTCTCAAGGGAATTTTTTTTGAAGGTTTGGCTTTCTTTAGATTTGCTGACGGGAGGACAATGATCTCCGATAGAGTGGCCCGACGGGCAAACTTGCGAAACGTTTTAGTAGTTTGAAAAAATTGGGGGGCCCTTAAGCTTCGCCTTTAAGAGTTGAACGCAAAAGCAAAATCCAGCCCCTAGTGCACCCTTCAACCACCAAGTGCGTACTTACTCATACGTTTTGTTACATACACACGCATGCACACAAACACGCACAGAGTAGATTAGACCAGCACGTGCTATTATCGCCGAAAGGGCTCGTTTTCGTCGGGACACCTGTCGAACAAAATGTGTTAAAGGGGCCGTGAAACACGTTTTCAAGTAACCATGAAATGAATGCAATAGAAGAGGTTATTGCCTCACAAATTCAATGCCACAAGAGTTTTAAGATTCCGTCCAGTGCGAGTAGAGTTACAAAAGTTTGTCGCATGCTGCAATTACATTATCTCTTCTCTCGTCTCGACGAAAGCGCTGGAAGCTAAGCAGTGAGGGGTGGCAGGGCAAAGAAACTACCACGCCTCATGACCTTGAGCACTTTATTTTTCATCGAATGCGCGGCCTTCTCAGTGTGATCGCGCGCGCACGCGAGGACAAGTAGCGGCCTCCCGCAGCTATCTCGGTAACTTGATTTTTTGGTCACAGATGCACAGACGATTTTTCGCTCACAACCGACGGGGCCGACGCCGGCGGTGGGCTTTCTGCGACACGACCTCTTTAACGCTATCGCTTTAAAATTGCTGTAGAGGCCGTCTGATGTCGGCCGAAAACTCGGACGCTAACGCGTGCAGGTACGTTCGCATGCACCAAGTAGGTGTCAAACTAGCATTGTGACCTGCATGGGAGTCGATGAGGAGATATAAGTGATTCCTTCAAGTTGATTGAGATGTTGTTTACCTCGCGCATTAGTTTATTTGGCAGGTAGTCGTGCTGTGGGATTCTCGCCCACGCTGGCAGAGAGAGAGCGAGAGTATATTTGGAACGCGTGAAAGCGTTGCCTGAGAACGCTTCGTTGACATTCGTTGTGTTAGAATAAACGTTTTCAGCCCGACAAGGTAGAAGGACGACGTTGGGAATGGAACGTACCAGAAAAATAACGTCTTTGTGTAAATTTACACTAAGCCTTCTAGGCAGCACAAATGCGTTTCAAGCACGCTGCCCCAAGGCACGCGTTCAGCACGTCTCACTTGCATTGTGCCAAGTGAAACTAAAGAGCGTTTCTGAATATGGCTGCTGTTAAAAACGAAAGCATTACTATTGTACTCATGAAATCGCTTACTATAAAGAAGGTTCGCTAATTCTTTTAAATGAAGATGCATTTCTTAGTCGTGCTATGTCAGGCGTCCGTCGGGATCCGTCCACCGCCCTCACCCATAGCAACGGCTGCGGACGCGCACGTCCCTAGCAACCGGCGCCCCCACCATGTCTCGCTTCGGAGTGACCCGCTGGCAGCAACGGCTGCGGACGCACGCACTTATCCTCGCCCATAGAGTTTCATACAATAATACATAGAAAAAATCTGGCGTTGCGATCGTGTACTTTCATGAAAATTATGGGAAGTTCTAACTTCGTATTGGATCGCGTTAGTCAGTGAACTGTCTACGGATCTTTTTCTACAGTTTCAGTTTCGTTCTTCACGTAGAGTGGTTAGTGGGGTGGTTACAAAAGACTGAAGCTGAGCCTTTGTTGTTCAAAGAAGCTGAAATTTGATAGGCCTCTGAATTTACTGCAATGCAGGAGCTGTATAAGTCGTGTTTAACAGTTTAAGCGAAACGTCGTCCACTTACCGCGGCGCATAGATGTATAGCGTCCCATGCCAGTGCACGATATAACATCGAGTTAATGTTTGTTGTTTGTGCGTCTTGCCAAAACTCGTTGAAATCAACTACAAAACGACGGTGACGTGAAGTAGATGCACCGCCCCGCTCTTCTGACTCGACTTGACAACAAAGCGAAAGGTGCGTTAGGAGCATACCACTTGAACAGACACACCTCGCACGCAGCAAACGAAACGTCAAGTGTTTCTCACTTAATTGTGGACTGTTATTTGCATAAATATATAATACATGCTTTCGATAAAGAAACAAACATGTTTGTTTTGAAATGTTGTAAAGAATAATTCATTACATATTGATGCCAAATCTGGACCGCAATGGCAGAGCAATGGATACCTTGGTGGTTAAATTTGTCCAGGTCTCACTTCTACCGCCTACTCACAAAAACCTTTTGCAGTAAATTAAAAAAAATGAAGCAAGTTTCAAGCAGACATAACTTCATATCACTTTGTTTTACACTCAGCAAACAAGCGTCGCGAATCTCAAGAACGTGATCCATCCGAAGTAGATCCGAAGCCTGTACTTCCCATAATTCCCTTAGGGGTACAAGCGCCGCTGAAGGAGCCCGCGTAGACACTAGCGCCAGATTACCCTCTAGGTATTATTGTATTAAACTCGTCCTCACCACTAGCAACTGGAGCCCCATTCTTCTTGACTTGAACGTGACTTGCCACCGACTCAATACCAACGCCGAGCCGAGAACGCTGTTCTTGTTTCCTTCATAGTATTTTTAACCGTGCACGCTAGCTACTAGAGCTAGAAATGCATGCCGCGTTTTTCGCGGCAGAAAACGCCACGTGCGCCGAACGGCTCTATTGGCTGCACAGTGTAAAAAAAAAAAAAACATTATTCTTCTAAT